>NW_026612425.1:0-17538 GCF_029931775.1 Euleptes europaea | reverse complement strand
TATAGGAGTCAAATGTTAGGTTTTCATAGTCTGTGTATTCGTAGCTTCAATATCATTGGTGTCCAAGGGCCTTAATTGTTAGGTGTGGGTTGTTAATCTCATCTATTAGGTACAGGATTCGTAAGGACGGCAGTGCAATTATGATTAGAATGATAGACGGCAGGACTGTTCAGATTATTTCAACTGCTTGGGCATCTATTGTGTTAGTGTGCGTTAGTGTGGTTGTTATTATAAGAGAGATAATATATAGGACGAAGGCGCTGATAAGGAATACGATTATAAGTGCGTGGTCGTGGAAGTGGAGGAGCTCTTCTATGATGGGGGATGCTGCGTCTTGGAATCCTAGTTGGGCAGGTTGTGCCATTGAGTCTCACAGGGGTTAGACTGTAATTTAGCCCTGACAGTGCTATGTAATAATTTACTAGAGGCTCGTGTTTGATAAGAGAGGGGTACGCAGTGGGCGTACGTTTAGCTTGAAACTAAAAGGTGGGGGTTCGAGTCCCTCGTCTCTTGGCAGGTTAAGATTGGACAAAGGCTGGTTCTTCATACGTGTGGTATGGGGGCGGGCAGCCGTGGAGTCACTCTAGGTTGACGTGTGTTAGTTCTGTGTTATTTGGGGTCCGTTTGGCAGAAAATGCCTCTCAGATAATATATATTATTATGATGACGGCAACAAGTGATGTTAGTGATCCAATTGATGAGACAGTGTTCCATAGTGTGTAGGCGTCTGGGTAGTCTGAGTACCGTCGTGGCATTCCAGCAAGACCTAAAAAGTGTTGGGGGAAGAATGTTATGTTTACGCCAATAAATATAACCCCGAATTGGGCTTTTGTTAAAGTGCTATGTAATGAGAAGCCAGTAAATAGTGGAAATCAGTGTACGAATCCGCCTATAATTGCAAATACTGCTCCTATAGATAAGACGTAGTGGAAGTGTGCGACTACGTAGTATGTGTCATGTAATACAATATCCAGGGATGAGTTTGCTAAGACGATCCCGGTTAGTCCGCCCACGGTAAACAGGAAGATAAAGCCAAGAGCCCACAGCAAGGCTGCGTCTCATTTGATTAGTCCGCCATGAAGGGTTGCTAACCAGCTGAATACTTTTACCCCAGTTGGGATTGCAATAATTATTGTGGCAGAGGTAAAGTATGCGCGGGTGTCTACATCCATGCCAACTGTGAATATATGGTGGGCTCAGACGATAAAACCAAGGAATCCGATAGAGACCATGGCCCACACCATGCCCATGTAGCCAAAGGGCTCTTTTTTACCAGCGTAGTATGCTACGATGTGGGAGATCATACCAAATCCGGGTAAAATTAAGATGTAAACTTCTGGGTGCCCAAAAAATCAGAACAGGTGTTGGTATAGCACGGGGTCTCCTCCGCCTGCCGGGTCAAAGAAGGTGGTGTTTAGGTTTCGGTCTGTTAATAGTATTGTGATGCCGGCAGCTAGTACTGGCAGAGACAGTAGAAGAAGTACTGCGGTGATAAGTACAGATCATACGAAGAGGGGGGTGTTGTATTGAGTTATTGCTGGGGCTTTTATATTAATGCAGGTGGTAATAAAGTTAATAGCCCCCAGGATGGAAGAAACCCCTGCTAGGTGCAGGGAAAAAATTGTCAGGTCTACGGATGCTCCTGCATGGGCCAGGTTGGCAGCTAGTGGTGGGTAGACGGTTCAGCCAGTTCCTGCCCCGGCTTCAACTCCGGAAGAGGCCAGTAAAAGGAGTAGTGAGGGGGGCAGGAGTCAAAAGCTTATGTTGTTTATTCGTGGAAAAGCCATGTCTGGGGCCCCAATTATTAGTGGAACCAGCCAGTTTCCGAAGCCCCCGATCATTACGGGTATTACCATGAAGAAGATTATTACAAAAGCATGGGCGGTTACAACCACATTATAGATTTGGTCGTCCCCAAGAAGGGTTCCAGGCTGGCTAAGCTCAGCTCGAATTAGCAAGCTTAGGCCAGTGCCGGCTATTCCGGCCCAGGCGCCAAAAAGTAGATACAGGGTGCCGATGTCTTTGTGGTTTGTCGAAAAAAATCAACGATTGATGGTCACAGGTAGGATGGCCGAGGGCAAGGCGGTGAGCTGTAGTCTCACAGACAGAGGTTTGAGTCCTTTTCGTACCAAGCTCCGTAGCGTAGAACGCAACAAAATGCAAGTTTGGAGACGCACCCAAAAAGGTGCCGGGGCTTCTCCCGTTTTTCTATAACGGGAGAAGGTAGATTGAAGCCCGCTGGATAGGGTGTTTAGTTGTTAACTAAAGTTTTATGGGATCAAAGCCCGTCGGTCTAGGGAGGTCTTAGCTTAATTAAAGTGTCTGAGTTGCATTCAGGAGATGTATATTAGTGTTTTACAGGCCTTCAGGGAATAAGATGTGTTTCTTGTTTGGGGCTTTGAAGGCCCCTGGTTTAAATAGTTAACCTAAGTCCCTGGGGGTGGGGCGGGGTTTATATGTTGTATAGTAGTGGTGTGATTGGTAGAAGGAGGGCTGTTGTAGTAGTTGCCGTGGTTATTAGGTGTGTGTGGTTGTTTTTGAATCGTCATGTGTTTTTTGTTGTGGTTGTGGTGGGCGGGTTTGTTAGTGTAGTGAAATAGGCTAGGCGGGTATAAAAGAATAGGCTTGGTAGGCTTATTAGGGCTAATGTTGTGGCTAGTGGGGTTAGCTGGTGTAGTGTTAGTTCTTTGATAATTAGCAGTTTTGGCATGAACCCTGTTAGGGGGGGAAGGCCCCCTAGTGATATTAGTGTTAGTATTATTATGGTTAAAAGTGTAGAGGAGTTAGACCAGGTGGTAGTAAGGTCTGTGATGTTTTTTGTTGATGCTGTTAATATAGAGGTAAATATTGCTGTGGTTGCGGCTAAATAGATAATTATGGTTAGTGTTGTAAGGCTGTGGCCCATAGTTAGGGCAATTGTTAATCATCCCATATGGGCGATTGAGGAGAAGGCCATGATTTTTCGGAGTTGTGTCTGATTTAGGCCTGACCACCCCCCAATTATTGTGGATAGGAGTCCCAGCACTAGGACCAGGTTTAGTGATAGGTGGTTGTGTATTATATAAAGTAGGGCTAGGGGGGCAAGTTTTTGTCATGTTGATATGATTAGGGCGGTTATTATTGTAGACCCCTGCAGGACCTCTGGGTATCAGAAGTGTGTTGGTGCCAAGCCTAGTTTTATTGCGATGGCTACTGTTAAAATTAGTGCAGTTGAGTTGTGCGTTGGCTGTATAATTGTTCATTGTCCGGTCTGTCAGGTGTTGATCAGGCTGGCCAGGAGGATTAGGGCAGCGGCTGCAGCTTGTGTTAGGAAATATTTTGTGGCGGCTTCTGTTGCTCGTGGGTGGTGTTGTTTAGTAATGTGTGGTAGTATGGCTAGTGTATTGATTTCTAGTCCAAGTCATGCAAGTAGTCAGTGGTGGCTTGATGTGGTGATGATGGTGCCTGTCGCTAGGCTTGAGATTAGGATTGTTTGTGTTATTGGGCTTATTAGTATAGGAAGGGTTGTGTACCAACATTGTCGGGGTATGGGCCCGAAAGCTTTATTAGCTGACTTTACTAGTAGGTAGTATAATTGGAAGTACACGAAGTTTTGGGCTTCGTAGTGCAGGTTCGTAGCCTGTCTTTCTAAGGAAGTGGGAGGGGCGAGTCTCCATATCATACTCTATCAAAGTAGTCCTTAATGTTTCGGGCACACTGCCAAAGTTTGGGTTATGTTAGTGGGGGGGTGCCTGATATTGAAATGGGTGTGGCAATGTATCAGACGCAAAGGGCTAGGGTTAGTGGTAGGAAGTTTTTTCAAAGTAGGTGCATTAGTTGGTCATATCGAAATCGTGGATATGATGCGCGGATTCACAGGAAGCCCAGTGTTAACATGCAGGTTTTAATCATAATATTTATTGAAAATAGTTCTGGGGTGTTGGGGCAGTTTGGGCCTAGGAATAGGATACATGAGAGGGTGTTTATTATTAAGATGTTTGCGTATTCTGCTAGGAAGAATAGTGCGAATGGGCCGGCTGCGTATTCAACATTAAATCCTGAGACAAGCTCTGACTCGCCTTCGGTTAGGTCGAATGGGGCCCGGTTTGTTTCTGCAATTGTTGAGATGTATCATATTATTATTAGTGGTCATACACATGTTGCTAATCACGTGTTTTTTTGTGTTGTTAGCAGGGTTTGTATTGAAAATCCCCCCGTGAATATTATGGTTGATAGTACAATGATTCCTATTGTTACCTCATAAGAGATAGTTTGTGCGACTGCCCGTAGGGCGCCAACGAGGGCGTATTTTGAGTTTGTTGCTCACCCAGATCATAGAATTGAGTATACAGCAAGGCTTGAGATAGCCAGTAGTATTAATAGGCCTAAATTAGCGTCCATGATGGGGTTTGGTATTGGAATGGGGGCTCAAATTGTTAGTGACAGTAGTAGTGCTAGTATTGGTATGGCTAAAAATAGTGTTGGTGTTGATGCCGTTGGTCGGATGGGTTCTTTGGTGAAAAGTTTTAGTCCGTCTGCAATTGGTTGTAGTAGGCCGTAGGGCCCTACAATGTTTGGGCCCTTGCGTAGTTGTATGTAGCCTAGGGTTTTTCGTTCTAATAGGGTTAGGAAGGCAACTGCTAGTAGGATTGGGATGATGAGTGTTAGTGGGTTAACTACTAGGGTTATTGTGGTTTTAATTATTAGGGAGAAGATTTGAGCTTCTGTTGTAAGGGCTTAGGCCTTTTGCATAATTACCTGGCTCTGCCACCCTAAAGCGTGGCCCTGGTCTTAGGCCGCTGGTTTTGATAAATGGGCTCTTTAGTGTGGGTAAGAGCTTGGTATTAGCACGTGGGGGTCCTATTGGTGCTTCTCCCTGGGTCCTTTCGTACTGAAGGGAGAAAAACATAGATAGAAACCGACCTGGATTTCTCCGGTCTGAACTCAGATCACGTAGGACTAGTTAATCGTTGAACAAACGAACCCTTGGTAGTGGCTGCACCACCAGGATGTCCTGATCCAACATCGAGGTCGTAAACCCTCTTGGCGATAGGGGCTCTAAAAGAGGATGGCGCTGTTATCCCTGGGGTAACTTGGTTCGTTGATCTGTGTTACAGGGTCAATTTTATGGTGGTCTCATTGGCTTGTGGGTCTTTGATAGATTTTTGGTCTGTGGTCTTGGAAGTTTTGTTTATTTCCGAAGTCGCCCCAACTAAAAACAAGGCTAAGGGGGGGGGGGGTAGAGGCCCCGTGGTTATTAGTTTTTGTTTTAAGCTCCACAGGGTCTTTTCGTCTTATGTTTACATCCTAGCTTTTTAACTAGGGGATCAAGTTCATTGATCTGCTTTAGGAGACAGTTGGGCCCTCATTTAGCCGTTCATACTAGTCATTATTTAAGTGACAAGTGATTACGCTACCTTTGCACGGTTAGAATACCGCGGCCGTTTAAAAGATCACTGGGCAGGCAGCACCTTTAATACTTGTGTGGCTAAAGGCTATGTTTTTGGTAAACAGTTGGGGCCCTAAGTGGCTGAGTTCCTTTTGTGGCGTTTAATCTGTCTGTGCTGCACTCCTGTGTTGGGTTAACAGGGGGTTATATTATATGGTTAAAAAGTGTGTTAAATTTTTCCATTTGTGGTCTGTTATTTACTGGTAGTTTATCTATTTCCAGTTTATGGGGGTGCATGTAGAGAGCGGGGCTCTTATTACTAATTTTAACAGTGGTGTCTCTATTGTGGTAGAGTAGCTCAGTTAAGTGGTCTAGGGGTTCTTGGTTTGTTTAGTATCTTTAAGATTGTGTGCTGTGACGCGTTTAGTTTTTGGTGGCTGCTTTAAGGCCAACTGGTGTGTTTTATTTGGTGTTTTCCTCTAGGATTGGTTGTTTTCAATTACAATAAGGCTGTACCCTTATTGTATATAGTATAGGAGTGACAGTGGTAAATATGCTTGTATTTAGGTTCAGGCGTCCTATAGTTGAACTAGAATTCTTTTATTGAGCAACCAGCTATCACCAGGCTCGATAGGCGTGTCACCTCTACCTAGCAGTCTCTCCAGCCTTTTGCCACAGGGACGGGTGTACTCAAAAAGTTGCTGTTAGGTAGCTCGTCTGGGTTCGGGTGAGCAGGTTTTAGTGCGCTTTATCTGTATTTGCTTATTAAACCATGATGCAAAAGGTACAAGGTCAGATCTTTGCTTTGTTGGTGCTTGGGGTTTTTCATAGTTCTTTCATTGTTCCCTTGCGGTACTATATGCTATTGCGTCAAGTGGGTGTTTTCTATCGCCTAAAAATATACTGGTACTGGGTTAAATGGTTTGGTTTATAGTGGGGCTTGAGGTTTTGAACTGTTTGTTGAGCTGTGGAGTTTGGGCTCAAGCGGGTTTTTGTTTAAACGTTTTTCAATTGTAAGTTGAATGCTTTATATAAGTGTAAGCTACCTCTTGATTTAGTGGCCAAGTGCACTTTCCAGTACACTTACCTTGTTACGACTTGCCTCATCTGTTGGTGTTTTGTTTTTTATAAAGTGTGGTTTATTAGTTCTTGAGGAGGGTGACGGGCGGTGTGTACGTGTCCCATGGCAGGCTTCAAACAGGCTTATCTTGCTTGTTTTACTGCTAAATCCACCTTCTGGTGAAGGTTTCATGTCACTTGTGGTGTTTTCTAGTGTAGAAAATGTAGCTCATCTCTGCCCCCTTATATGCTACACCTTGACCTGACGTGTTAAATGTTATCTATCTTACTTACGGCAGTTCTTTCATAAGGTAGGTTTGCGACGGCGGTATATAGGCTGGGTAAAGGCAAAAGGGGGTAAGGTTTGGCGTGGAGTATCGATTATAGGACAAGCTCCTCTAGGTTGGTTTGGGGCACCGTCAAGTCCTTAGAGTTTTAAGTTTTTCACTTGTAATTCTCTGGCGAGTTGCTAGTGTAAGGTGCAAGTTTGGTTTATGGCCAAGCATAATAGGGTATCTAATCCTAGTTTGGGCCTTGGCTTTCGTGAGTCGATGGGGCTTAATTAATTGTGGGAGGGGTGGAGTTGTTTTTGCATTGGTTAGTATTTTACAACGTAGGTGCAGCTCAGCCTTCTTTTATTAAGTTTTAGGGGTCTAGTCACTTTTTACGCCGAGTATTATTATTTTGGGGCTTTCGTATAACCGCGGTGGCTGGCACGAAATTTACCGCCCCGTCTGGTTTAACTGTGGCTAAGTCAAGCTTTATGGCTTATACATTAATGTTTATCACTGCTGGGCCCCGTGTGGGTGTGGCGGTGCTAGGTGTCTGGGGCTAAATAGTGTGGTGTGCCTGATACCTGCTCCTGGCCTAGTGGGTAGGCACTGTGTGGGGGTTTGCACAGGGGTGTGGAGGCTTGCATGTGTAATTCGAGTTAAAAATAATAATAAGTTTAGGACCAAAACGGTGTGTTTCCGGGAAATTACTAGGATCCATAACGGCAACTTCAGGGCCGTGCTTTAGTATTATTTAAGCTACAGTAACGGAGTTGCCGTTGTGTGGTTTAGTGTGTGTAATATATATATATATATATATATATATATATATACATTTTGGGGTTTTATTTTGTGTGTGGGGAGCTGCGATTTTTGTTCTTGTGGTATTATGGCAAGTCTTGGATCGCAACTAAGAAAAAATTTTTGCAATTAAATCTCGTTTTAGGGGTTTGGCGAGAAGCACTTTAATTGCAGGGAAAAATTCTTAGTGGGGGGTAAGGGGGGTTTGCCGGAGGTAGCCGTGTGAGTATGGGCGTGTTCGGGGCGTGGGTGTGTGTGGGTGTATGTGGGTGTATGGGGGGCGTGTGTGTGTGTGTGTGTGTGTGTGTGTGTGTGTGTGTGGTGGGTATGGGTATGGGTATGGGTATGGGTATGGGTATGGGTGTGGGTATGGGTATGGGTGTGGGTATGGGTGTAGGTGTAGGTGTAGGTGTAGGTGTAGGTATAGGTATAGGTATAGGTATAGGTATAGGTATAGGTGTCGTGTTTATTCATTGGTTTTTAGTCTAGTAAATAATTATATGTCCTTCGAGCATGAATAATTTACCCCTGGGTGGGCTTGTGGGATCGTGGGCCATCTTGCACCGTAGGTTCAGCAGAGTTGTTAGTTGACAGCCACTGGAAATGAGGTTGTGATATACCACCCTAAAAATAAAAATACCAGCCGCATGACAGCACAGGGATGCTATGAGTATGAGGAGACGTGTAACTAATCCTAGCAACCAAAGGCCTCTTAAAAGGCACGAGTGATACGTCAGCGATTAATGGACTTGACCTCACAGAACCAGAGGCCTTGGAAAGGGCACTGTGTGTTAGTCTACATTTCATGGACTACGAGACTGGGCACCTGGTGTGCGAATACAAGGATTGATGATCTCTCGGGATATGTCCGGTAAAGAATCAATATGTCTTAAATACATGGATTTATTAATCCACGCTTATTTGATGATATGTACTATGTAAAATCAATGATAGGATGTACTGGGACAATATTCATGGGGCAGATAGATGTATGTTGATTATACATAGTATGTATTATGTAAAATTAATAATAATATGTACTGGGACAATATTCATGGGGCAAATAAATGTATGTTGATTATACATAGTATGTAAAGGGGGACCCCCCATAACCCTAGACACTAATGGAGGTCCTGGAGTTTATAAGGTTGTTAAATGGCCATATAGGCTCCACCCCCGTGTGGGGGTGAAGCCTATTTGGGTGGGGTGGTCTCAGAAAATAGTTTAAGTGAAAACACTAGTTTTGGGGACTAGAGTTAAGAGTTGAGTCTTTTTTTTGATATACTGCGGGCGGAGGCCTTGGAGTTTATAAGGTTGTTAAGTGGCCATATAGGCTCCACCCCCGTGTGGGGGTGAAGCCTATTTGGGTGGGGTGGTCTCAGAAAATAGTTTAAGTGAAAACACTAGTTTTGGGGACTAGAGTTAAGAGTTGAGTCTTTTTTTGATATACTGCGGGCGGAGGCCTTGGAGTTTATAAGGTTGTTAAGTGGCCATATAGGCTCCACCCCCGTGTGGGGGTGAAGCCTATTTGGGTGGGGTGGTCTTAGAAAATAGTTTAAGTGAAAACACTAGTTTTGGGGACTAGAGTTAAGAGTTGAGTCTTTTTTTTGATATACTGCGGGCGGAGGCCTTGGAGTTTATAAGGTTGTTAAGTGGCCATATAGGCTCCACCCCCGTGTGGGGGTGAAGCCTATTTGGGTGGGGTGGTCTTAGAAAATAGTTTAAGTGAAAACACTAGTTTTGGGGACTAGAGTTAAGAGTTGAGTCTTTTTTTTGATATACTGCGGGCGGAGGCCTTGGAGTTTATAAGGTTGTTAAGTGGCCATATAGGCTCCACCCCCGTGTGGGGGTGAAGCCTATTTGGGTGGGGTGGTCTCAGAAAATAGTTTAAGTGAAAACACTAGTTTTGGGGACTAGAGTTAAGAGTTGAGTCTTTTTTGTATGTGGGGGTGTGAGTAGTGCCCCAGGGTTGTAATGCGTTCCAATCTTTGACTTACAAGGTCAGTGCTTTAAGTGTGGTTTAAGCTACAAGGGCTGGTGGGGTTATCAGTTTATTAGTTTATTCTCTAGTTTATTGATTGTGGGGCTTAATAGTAGGATTGTTGTGAAGTATAGGACGGAAGCTAGTTGTCCGATTATGATAAATGGGTCTTCGACTGGTTGTCCTCCGATTCAGGTTAGGATAGCGATAGTGGCGATTATGGTTCAAAATGTTAGTTGTGATAGTGGTCGGAATGTGCTTGTTCGTTGTTTTGAGTTGTGTGTAAGTGGGATTAGCAGTAGGATTATAATGGATATTATTAGGGCAAGTACTCCTCCAAGTTTGTTTGGGATGGAACGTAGGATGGCGTAGGCGAATAGGAAGTACCATTCTGGTTTGATGTGTGGTGGGGTTATTAGGGGGTTTGCTGGGGTAAAGTTTTCTGGGTCCCCAAGCAGTTGTGGGGAGAAAAGGGATAGGTACAGTAGTGTTATTATTATAAGGGCTGCCCCTAGCAGGTCTTTAGTTGAAAAGTATGGGTGGAACGGAATTTTATCTGAGTTTGAGTTTACCCCTGTTGGGTTGTTTGATCCCGTTTCGT
The DNA here is from genome assembly GCF_029931775.1 of Euleptes europaea. Taxonomy (NCBI): domain Eukaryota; kingdom Metazoa; phylum Chordata; class Lepidosauria; order Squamata; family Sphaerodactylidae; genus Euleptes; species Euleptes europaea. The sequence continues at coordinate 7,456 of NW_026612425.1, read as the reverse complement.
GTAGGAATAGTATGTGTAGGATTGCAGTGGCTGAGATGATGAATGGCAGTAGGAAGTGGAAAGTGAAAAATCGTGTTAGTGTTGCGTTATCTACGGCGAACCCGCCTCAAATTCACTCTACTAGGGTGTTTCCTATATATGGAACTGCTGATAGTAGGTTTGTGATTACGGTAGCCCCTCAGAATGATATCTGTCCCCATGGCAGGACATAGCCCACGAACGCGGTTGCTATTACTAGGAATAGTAGGGCCACGCCGATGTTTCAGGTCTCTTTGTATAAGTATGAGCCGTAGTATAGGCCTCGCCCGATGTGTATATAAAGGCAGATAAAAAATATGGAGGCGCCGTTGGCGTGGATGTTTCGGATTAGTCAGCCGTGTTGTACGTCACGACAGATGTGGGCGATTGATGAGAATGCTGTGGAGGTGTCTGCGGTGTAGTGCATGGCCAAGAATAGGCCGGTGGAGATTTGGATTAGTAGGCACAGCCCTAACAAGGACCCAAAGTTTCATCAAGCGGAGATGTTTGATGGTGTGGGGAGGTCAATAAATGAGTTGTTTATTATTTTGATTATTGGGTGTGTTTTTCGGATTGGGGTCATTATTGGTTTTTATAGTTGAATAACAACGGTGGTTTTTCGTATCACAGGTTTTGGCATGGCCAAATGAAAATTATGTCGTACTTTGTTTTTTTTACTGTGTTGTGTATGGTGTTGGGGTTTATTGGTGTAGCGTCAAATCCTTCTCCTGTTTTTGGGGCGATGGGACTTGTAGTGTCTGCGTTGGGTGGTAGTGTGGTGTTAGTTATTTTTGGTGGGTCCTTTATTGCATTGGTGTTATTTTTAATTTATTTAGGTGGGATATTGGTAGTCTTTGCTTATTCTGTGGCACTTTCAGCAGACCAATATCCTGAGGTGTGGTTGGATTACTCTGTTTTGTATTATGTGTTTGGGTATTTTATATTAGTTTTGTTTTTAGTTTGGTACTTTGGAGGGTTGTCTATTGATGGGTGTGGGGCGTCTGGTGGGGACGATTTTGGTTTTGAGGGTACTCGGACTGATTTTAGTGGTGTTGCATTGATATATTCTTTGGGCGGGCCGTTATTATTGTTGTGTGGGGGGAGTTTAATGGTGGCCCTGTTTGTTGTCCTTGAGTTAACTCGAGGGTCGAGTTTTGGGGGGCTACGTGCGGTTTAGTAGTATGTGGTAATTGCGGCGGCTAGAGTGGCAATAAGTATGACTAGGTATGTTTTGATGTGTCCGGTGTGTGATTTGGACAGTTTTTTAGCTAGGGCGGTGTTAATTAATATGGCTGTTTTTGGGGCGATGGCCTCATATCAGATAAGGTCATTTAAGTGCATAGCGGTGTTTTGTCCGAATTGTATGTTGTATTTTGGTTGGGCTCGGTGTGCAAGGGTGTTAAAGAACCCCAGTTGTGTTGAGGATGTACTTGGTGTACTTTGTTTTGGTTTTAATAGGTTGGATGTTTGTATGGTGATATCTATAGCACATAGCAGGCCTACTAGCGTGATAATTGTGGCGGCTAGTTTTGTAATTGGGCCCATTGTTATTGTTTGGGGTGGGGTTGGTAGTATTGTTGTGGCCACAAATAGGCCAGATATAATACTTCCTATGGCGAGTCGTACTAGGGGTCGAGTCTGGCTTGGGTTTGTTTCTGCTGGGGTTGTAGTTGTGTTGTATCGAGGCTTATTTGTTTGGACATAAAAGGTTAGGCGTAGGCTGTAGGCGGCTGTAAGGGCGGTAGCAATAATAGTGGTTGATAGGGCTCAGGCGTTTAAGTGTGATGTGTTTATTGTTTCAATGATTACGTCTTTAGTGTAAAATCCAGCTAGGAAGGGGGCCCCTGTTAGGGCTAGGTTGCCGATAGTTATACAGGTTGTGGTTAGCGGTATTGTTTTTTGGGTGCTTCCTATTTTTCGGATGTCTTGTTCGTCCCCGAGATTATGAATTACTGAACCTGCGCATAGGAATAGTATGGCCTTGAAAAAGGCGTGTGTGGTGATGTGTAGGTATGTTAACTGTGGCTGGTTTAGTCCTAGTGTTAGTATTATTAGGCCGAGCTGGCTTGAGGTGGAGAAGGCAATGATCTTTTTGATATCGTTTTGTGTGAGGGCACAGAGTGCTGCAAAGGTTGTAGTTATTGCTCCTAGGCATAGGCAGAGGGTAGTTGTGGCCTGGCTGTTTTGTATTATTGGGAATAGCCGGGCCAGTAGAAAAATTCCGGCAACGACTATTGTGCTAGAGTGAAGTAGTGCTGATACTGGGGTTGGGCCTTCTATGGCTGCTGGCAGCCATGGGTGTAGCCCAAATTGGGCGGATTTTCCCATGGCTGCTAAGACTAGGCCTAGTAGTGGCAGGGTGGGGGGGGTCGTATGTGAGAATGTTTGTTGTACGTCCCATGTGTTGTAGTGTATTGCGAATCAAGCTAAAGACAGGATTAGTCCAATGTCTCCGATTCGGTTGTATATAACAGCTTGTAGGGCGGATGTGTTTGCATTGGTGCGCCCGTGCCACCACCCGATTAGTAAGAAGGATATGATGCCTACCCCTTCCCAGCCAACAAATAGTTGTAATAGGCTGTTTGCTGTTGTTATGGTTATTATGGCTAGGAGGAATAGTATTAAGTATTTTATAAATTTGTTTTTGTTCGGGTCTAGTTTTATATATCAATCTGAGAACTCCAGGATGGCCCAGGTGATAAATAGGGCTGTTGTTATAAACGTGGTAGAGTAAATATCAAATAGGAAGCTGATATTAATGTTGAAGGACGTTTGTAGTCAGGTAGCGTTGGTTATAGTTGTTTGTATTCCGTAGTTGATAAAAATATTGGTTGGAATTAGGCTTGTCAGGCAGGCAAGTTTAGTAGTTTGTGTGAAGTAGCCCGAGGCTTGTGTAATAAACATAGAGGTAATAATAGGGGCAATAAGGATTAGCAGGGTTGAAATTATGGTTGAGTAGAATAGTATGGAGGTCATGTACTTTCACTTGGAGTTGCACCAAGTAGTGTTAATGCCTAAGATTAAAGGAAGGTCTAATATCCTTTGAAAGTCTTGGGTTATAATGTGGAGTGGTCCGGAGAATTTAACTTCGGTAATTTGAATTAGCAGTTCCAATTTGTGTCGTCCCTCTCGGTATGCAAGGGGCGGGGTGCCCCTGTTGTTAAGTCCACAGCTTAGTGTTTTGATCAAACTATGCCTACTTCTGGGTGCTACAGGATTAGTTTTGGGTTTATAATTAATAGTGCCATAGGGATGAGGTGAAGGGCTATTAATAGGTGTTCTCGGGTGTTTGAGGGTGGGTGGGAGGTATTTGTTGGTGTTTTGTTTCGTTGCGTTATAATGAAGACATATAGGGAGTATAGGGCGGTTAATAGCGTCGTTAGGCCTGTTAAGATGATTGTTATGGTGGCTCAGTTTATAGCAGAAGTAATGATTATTAATTCCCCCATCAGGTTGATTGTAGGGGGTAGGGCCATGTTGGCTAAGTTTGCCATAAGTCATCATGTGGCTATAAGTGGGAGGGTGAGTTGAAGGCCCCGTGTTATTAATAAAGTTCGAGTGTGGGTTCGTTCATAGTTTGTGTTGGCTAGGCAAAATAGTATAGAAGAGGCTAATCCGTGGGCGACCATTAGAATTATTGTTCCTGAGATACTTCATGGGGTCTGAATTAGGGCTCCTGCAGTTACAAGGCCTATGTGGCTTACTGAGGAGTAGGCAATGATGGATTTTAAGTCTGTTTGACGTAGGCAAATGAGGCTGGTTATAATTATTCCCCAGAGGGCTAGAATAATGAGGGGGTAGCACATAGTTTGTGTTGTTGGGTTTAGGATTGGGGTGATTCGGATGATGCCGTATCCTCCCAGTTTAAGAAGTACGGCGGCCAGGATTATTGATCCAGCGATTGGGGCCTCAACGTGTGCTTTTGGTAGTCATAAGTGCATGGAGTATAGGGGTATTTTTACTATAAATGCTAGAAGACATGATAGTCATACTAGTGAGTTGGTTCATGTTATTAGTATTTCTGGGTGCTTTATTGACATTATTAGTGGTGTTGTGTGGTAGTTGTGGGTGTATGAATATAAAATTATTACTAATAGTGGGAGTGAGCCGGATAGTGTATAGAACAGGAAATAAGTGCCTGCGGCGAGTCGCTCTGTTTGGCTGCCCCAACGCGTGATAAGGATTAGTGTTGGGATTAGTGTTGCTTCAAATAACAGGTAGAATAGTATTAAGTTGTTTGAGGCGAATGTTAGAATTAGGGTGGTTTGTAGCAGAGCACAGGTTGATAAGAACAGGCGTTGTCGGGACTGAGGCTCTTTGGCCATGTGGCTTTGGCTTGCTACTACTATAAGTGGGAGCAATCAGGATGAAAGAATAGTCAGGGGGGTTGAGAATTGGTCGAGTGTTATCCATGTGTTGACATGTCAGATTTTTGTTAGTGTGGGGGCGTTTAATTGTCCTATTAATAGGAGTGTTGTTGTTATAGATAGGGCCGTATAAATGTGGAAGGTGTATTTAGTTGGGGCTAAAAGGGCGGTTGGGACTAGTATTACTGTTGCTATGGTTAGTTTTAGCATTTTAATAGGCTTATGGTTTTTAGGTGGTCTGTTGCGTGAGTGCGGGAGGATGCAGCTAATAGGGCCAGTCCTGCTCCTGCCTCACATGCGGACATGGTCAAGAGGGTAATTGGAAGGGTGGCAGTGGTTGACAGGTGTTGGGTTAAGGAGATAGCACTAAGTCCAATAAATAGGCTTAAAAGCAGGCCCTCGATGCATAGAAGGGCAGATACAAGATGTTTACGGTGGAGTGCTAGTCCTATAAGGCTTAGGGTAAAGATGGCTAGTATCAGTAGGTGTTGAGGTAGCATAGTTAGTGGCCCCATTATTTTGGGATGTACTAAGTCGAAATTAGTGATCTTGCTTTAGATTAGCCTCTATATTCTGCTCATTCTAGTCCTCCTTGGGATCACTCATAGACTAGGCCCAGGGCTAGTAGGGTGATAATTGTTGTAGTTCATATAAGGGTTGAATTGGGGGAGGGTAAGTTAATAGCTCACGGGGTTGGTAGGAGTAGGGCGATTTCTAGGTCAAAAAGTAGGAATAAGATAGCGACTAGAAAAAATCGCAATGAGAAAGGTAGTCGTGCTGAACCGACTGGGTCAAAGCCGCATTCGTATGGGGACAATTTTTCTGTGTCAGGGGTGGCTTGTGGTAGTCAAAAGCTAATGATGATTAGGGCGGCGGTTAGTGCGGTGGATATTAGAGTTACTATTATAATGTTTATTACTTCCTCTTAGGGTTAATTATGAGCTAAGGCTTTGTGAGTGGAAGTCACCTGTACTTTTAAATACTAAGGAAGTTATGAACCTCATCAATAGATTGAGATGTAAAGGAAGAGTCAAACAACGTCTACAAAGTGTCAGTATCATGCGGCCGCTTCGAATCCAAAGTGGTGGTCAGTGGTGAAGTGGAATTTTATTTGGCGTAGCAGGCAGACTACTAGGAAGCTAGTCCCAATGATTACATGTAGTCCGTGGAAGCCAGTGGCCACAAAAAAGGTGGTGCCATAGGCTCCGTCTGCTACTGTGAAAGAGGCCTCCAGATATTCTATAGCCTGTAGTAGTGTAAAGTAGGCCCCCAGTATGATTGTAAGCACTAGGGCCTGTATGGCCTCTTTTCGTTCTCCTCCTATGATTGAATGGTGGGCTCAGGTTACTGTAACACCTGATGCCAGTAGTACTGCGGTATTAAGTAGGGGAACTTCAAACGGGTTTAGGGGAGTAATTCCGCTTGGGGGTCAACAACCTCCAAGCTCTGGTGTAGGTGCAAGGCTTGAGTGATAGAATGCTCAAAAGAACCCGATGAAAAAGAAAACCTCTGAGGCAATGAATAAAATTATGCCATAACGAAGTCCCTGTTGAACTTGGTGGGTGTGGTGGCCTTGGTAGGTTCCTTCCCGAACAACATCTCGTCATCATTGCAGTATTGTTAATAGTATAGTGGTAAGGCCGATGGTTATTAATGTATTTGAGCCAAAGTGGAACCATATTGCGAGCCCAGAGGTTATTAATAAGGCTGCAATGGCCCCTGTTAGGGGCCATGGGCTTTGGTCTACTATGTGGAAGCTGTGGGCTTGGTGGGTCATTAAACGTTTTCTTGTAGGTAGAGACTTAATAATAGTACGAATACATATGCTTGGATCATTGCAACAGCGACTTCTAGGGCGGTTAACAATAGGAGGGTGACTGAGGTTAGCACTGATACTGATGGTATTAATGGCATTAATACAAGTGTGGCTGTTGAGATAAGTTGGATTAACAGGTGTCCTGCAGTTAGGTTTGCAGTAAGACGCACCCCCAGGGCTAGGGGTCGAATTAATAGGCTAGCTGTTTCGATAATTACTAAAATTGGAACTAGCGGGGTGGGTGTGCCCATGGGTAGTAGGTGTCCGATGGAGGCGGTGGGCTGGTTTCAAAGCCCAACAAGTACTGTAAATAGTCATATTGGTAGGGCCAGGCTTATGTTTATGGATAGTTGTGTGGTGGGGGTAAATGTGTATGGTAATAGCCCTAGCAGGTTGATTGTTAATAGGTATAACAAAATTGTTAATAGAAGCAGTGCTCAGGGGTGTCCTGTCTTACTGATTGGGGATATTAGTTGTTTTGTGGCGGTTTTTATTAGTCATAGTTTTAGTGCCCATGTGCGGCTTGGTATTAGATGTGTTTGTGAGTGAAATAGTGTTGTTGGGGCCAGTAGGGCAAGCAGGATTAATGGGACTCCTATTATCTGTGGGGTTGCGAATTGGTCGAATAGGTTTAACATCATAATCAGGATCAGCATGGGGGCTGGGTGCTTAGGGGTTTTGTAGTTGGTTGGTTGGCTATCTGGTGTTTTAACAGCTTTGGTTTTATTATAAGGAGGGTGATAAACCATACGGTTAACATAATTATAAGTCACGGAGCGGGGTTTAGTTGGGGCACGTCTTTAAGTGGTTATTGTTCCAATCTTTGGCTTAAAAGGCCAATGCTATTATGTAAAGCTTCTTAAAGATTGAAGTATCATGTTAGACCATAATTCGAAGTTGTCTAGGGTGGTGGCTTCTACTACAATGGGCATAAAGCTGTGGTTTGACCCGCAGATTTCTGAGCACTGGCCGTAAAATAGGCCTGGGGAAGCTGTAGTAAATGTTGTCTGGTTTAGTCGCCCAGGGATTGCATCGGTTTTAATGCCTAGTGAGGGGACGGCTCAAGAGTGAAGGACGTCTTCGGCTGAAATTAACATGCGGATCGGGGACTCTACGGGTACAACTATTCGGTGGTCTGTCTCTAGTAGTCGAATGGCCCCTGATCACAGGTCTGTTGTTGGGGTCATATAGGAGTCAAATGTTAGGTTTTCATAGTCTGTGTATTCGTAGCTTCAATATCATTGGTGTCCAAGGG
>NW_026612424.1:0-17538 GCF_029931775.1 Euleptes europaea | reverse complement strand
CAAGCAGGATTAATGGGACTCCTATTATCTGTGGGGTTGCGAATTGGTCGAATAGGTTTAACATCATAATCAGGATCAGCATGGGGGCTGGGTGCTTAGGGGTTTTGTAGTTGGTTGGTTGGCTATCTGGTGTTTTAACAGCTTTGGTTTTATTATAAGGAGGGTGATAAACCATACGGTTAACATAATTATAAGTCACGGAGCGGGGTTTAGTTGGGGCACGTCTTTAAGTGGTTATTGTTCCAATCTTTGGCTTAAAAGGCCAATGCTATTATGTAAAGCTTCTTAAAGATTGAAGTATCATGTTAGACCATAATTCGAAGTTGTCTAGGGTGGTGGCTTCTACTACAATGGGCATAAAGCTGTGGTTTGACCCGCAGATTTCTGAGCACTGGCCGTAAAATAGGCCTGGGGAAGCTGTAGTAAATGTTGTCTGGTTTAGTCGCCCAGGGATTGCATCGGTTTTAATGCCTAGTGAGGGGACGGCTCAAGAGTGAAGGACGTCTTCGGCTGAAATTAACATGCGGATCGGGGACTCTACGGGTACAACTATTCGGTGGTCTGTCTCTAGTAGTCGAATGGCCCCTGATCACAGGTCTGTTGTTGGGGTCATATAGGAGTCAAATGTTAGGTTTTCATAGTCTGTGTATTCGTAGCTTCAATATCATTGGTGTCCAAGGGCCTTAATTGTTAGGTGTGGGTTGTTAATCTCATCTATTAGGTACAGGATTCGTAAGGACGGCAGTGCAATTATGATTAGAATGATAGACGGCAGGACTGTTCAGATTATTTCAACTGCTTGGGCATCTATTGTGTTAGTGTGCGTTAGTGTGGTTGTTATTATAAGAGAGATAATATATAGGACGAAGGCGCTGATAAGGAATACGATTATAAGTGCGTGGTCGTGGAAGTGGAGGAGCTCTTCTATGATGGGGGATGCTGCGTCTTGGAATCCTAGTTGGGCAGGTTGTGCCATTGAGTCTCACAGGGGTTAGACTGTAATTTAGCCCTGACAGTGCTATGTAATAATTTACTAGAGGCTCGTGTTTGATAAGAGAGGGGTACGCAGTGGGCGTACGTTTAGCTTGAAACTAAAAGGTGGGGGTTCGAGTCCCTCGTCTCTTGGCAGGTTAAGATTGGACAAAGGCTGGTTCTTCATACGTGTGGTATGGGGGCGGGCAGCCGTGGAGTCACTCTAGGTTGACGTGTGTTAGTTCTGTGTTATTTGGGGTCCGTTTGGCAGAAAATGCCTCTCAGATAATATATATTATTATGATGACGGCAACAAGTGATGTTAGTGATCCAATTGATGAGACAGTGTTCCATAGTGTGTAGGCGTCTGGGTAGTCTGAGTACCGTCGTGGCATTCCAGCAAGACCTAAAAAGTGTTGGGGGAAGAATGTTATGTTTACGCCAATAAATATAACCCCGAATTGGGCTTTTGTTAAAGTGCTATGTAATGAGAAGCCAGTAAATAGTGGAAATCAGTGTACGAATCCGCCTATAATTGCAAATACTGCTCCTATAGATAAGACGTAGTGGAAGTGTGCGACTACGTAGTATGTGTCATGTAATACAATATCCAGGGATGAGTTTGCTAAGACGATCCCGGTTAGTCCGCCCACGGTAAACAGGAAGATAAAGCCAAGAGCCCACAGCAAGGCTGCGTCTCATTTGATTAGTCCGCCATGAAGGGTTGCTAACCAGCTGAATACTTTTACCCCAGTTGGGATTGCAATAATTATTGTGGCAGAGGTAAAGTATGCGCGGGTGTCTACATCCATGCCAACTGTGAATATATGGTGGGCTCAGACGATAAAACCAAGGAATCCGATAGAGACCATGGCCCACACCATGCCCATGTAGCCAAAGGGCTCTTTTTTACCAGCGTAGTATGCTACGATGTGGGAGATCATACCAAATCCGGGTAAAATTAAGATGTAAACTTCTGGGTGCCCAAAAAATCAGAACAGGTGTTGGTATAGCACGGGGTCTCCTCCGCCTGCCGGGTCAAAGAAGGTGGTGTTTAGGTTTCGGTCTGTTAATAGTATTGTGATGCCGGCAGCTAGTACTGGCAGAGACAGTAGAAGAAGTACTGCGGTGATAAGTACAGATCATACGAAGAGGGGGGTGTTGTATTGAGTTATTGCTGGGGCTTTTATATTAATGCAGGTGGTAATAAAGTTAATAGCCCCCAGGATGGAAGAAACCCCTGCTAGGTGCAGGGAAAAAATTGTCAGGTCTACGGATGCTCCTGCATGGGCCAGGTTGGCAGCTAGTGGTGGGTAGACGGTTCAGCCAGTTCCTGCCCCGGCTTCAACTCCGGAAGAGGCCAGTAAAAGGAGTAGTGAGGGGGGCAGGAGTCAAAAGCTTATGTTGTTTATTCGTGGAAAAGCCATGTCTGGGGCCCCAATTATTAGTGGAACCAGCCAGTTTCCGAAGCCCCCGATCATTACGGGTATTACCATGAAGAAGATTATTACAAAAGCATGGGCGGTTACAACCACATTATAGATTTGGTCGTCCCCAAGAAGGGTTCCAGGCTGGCTAAGCTCAGCTCGAATTAGCAAGCTTAGGCCAGTGCCGGCTATTCCGGCCCAGGCGCCAAAAAGTAGATACAGGGTGCCGATGTCTTTGTGGTTTGTCGAAAAAAATCAACGATTGATGGTCACAGGTAGGATGGCCGAGGGCAAGGCGGTGAGCTGTAGTCTCACAGACAGAGGTTTGAGTCCTTTTCGTACCAAGCTCCGTAGCGTAGAACGCAACAAAATGCAAGTTTGGAGACGCACCCAAAAAGGTGCCGGGGCTTCTCCCGTTTTTCTATAACGGGAGAAGGTAGATTGAAGCCCGCTGGATAGGGTGTTTAGTTGTTAACTAAAGTTTTATGGGATCAAAGCCCGTCGGTCTAGGGAGGTCTTAGCTTAATTAAAGTGTCTGAGTTGCATTCAGGAGATGTATATTAGTGTTTTACAGGCCTTCAGGGAATAAGATGTGTTTCTTGTTTGGGGCTTTGAAGGCCCCTGGTTTAAATAGTTAACCTAAGTCCCTGGGGGTGGGGCGGGGTTTATATGTTGTATAGTAGTGGTGTGATTGGTAGAAGGAGGGCTGTTGTAGTAGTTGCCGTGGTTATTAGGTGTGTGTGGTTGTTTTTGAATCGTCATGTGTTTTTTGTTGTGGTTGTGGTGGGCGGGTTTGTTAGTGTAGTGAAATAGGCTAGGCGGGTATAAAAGAATAGGCTTGGTAGGCTTATTAGGGCTAATGTTGTGGCTAGTGGGGTTAGCTGGTGTAGTGTTAGTTCTTTGATAATTAGCAGTTTTGGCATGAACCCTGTTAGGGGGGGAAGGCCCCCTAGTGATATTAGTGTTAGTATTATTATGGTTAAAAGTGTAGAGGAGTTAGACCAGGTGGTAGTAAGGTCTGTGATGTTTTTTGTTGATGCTGTTAATATAGAGGTAAATATTGCTGTGGTTGCGGCTAAATAGATAATTATGGTTAGTGTTGTAAGGCTGTGGCCCATAGTTAGGGCAATTGTTAATCATCCCATATGGGCGATTGAGGAGAAGGCCATGATTTTTCGGAGTTGTGTCTGATTTAGGCCTGACCACCCCCCAATTATTGTGGATAGGAGTCCCAGCACTAGGACCAGGTTTAGTGATAGGTGGTTGTGTATTATATAAAGTAGGGCTAGGGGGGCAAGTTTTTGTCATGTTGATATGATTAGGGCGGTTATTATTGTAGACCCCTGCAGGACCTCTGGGTATCAGAAGTGTGTTGGTGCCAAGCCTAGTTTTATTGCGATGGCTACTGTTAAAATTAGTGCAGTTGAGTTGTGCGTTGGCTGTATAATTGTTCATTGTCCGGTCTGTCAGGTGTTGATCAGGCTGGCCAGGAGGATTAGGGCAGCGGCTGCAGCTTGTGTTAGGAAATATTTTGTGGCGGCTTCTGTTGCTCGTGGGTGGTGTTGTTTAGTAATGTGTGGTAGTATGGCTAGTGTATTGATTTCTAGTCCAAGTCATGCAAGTAGTCAGTGGTGGCTTGATGTGGTGATGATGGTGCCTGTCGCTAGGCTTGAGATTAGGATTGTTTGTGTTATTGGGCTTATTAGTATAGGAAGGGTTGTGTACCAACATTGTCGGGGTATGGGCCCGAAAGCTTTATTAGCTGACTTTACTAGTAGGTAGTATAATTGGAAGTACACGAAGTTTTGGGCTTCGTAGTGCAGGTTCGTAGCCTGTCTTTCTAAGGAAGTGGGAGGGGCGAGTCTCCATATCATACTCTATCAAAGTAGTCCTTAATGTTTCGGGCACACTGCCAAAGTTTGGGTTATGTTAGTGGGGGGGTGCCTGATATTGAAATGGGTGTGGCAATGTATCAGACGCAAAGGGCTAGGGTTAGTGGTAGGAAGTTTTTTCAAAGTAGGTGCATTAGTTGGTCATATCGAAATCGTGGATATGATGCGCGGATTCACAGGAAGCCCAGTGTTAACATGCAGGTTTTAATCATAATATTTATTGAAAATAGTTCTGGGGTGTTGGGGCAGTTTGGGCCTAGGAATAGGATACATGAGAGGGTGTTTATTATTAAGATGTTTGCGTATTCTGCTAGGAAGAATAGTGCGAATGGGCCGGCTGCGTATTCAACATTAAATCCTGAGACAAGCTCTGACTCGCCTTCGGTTAGGTCGAATGGGGCCCGGTTTGTTTCTGCAATTGTTGAGATGTATCATATTATTATTAGTGGTCATACACATGTTGCTAATCACGTGTTTTTTTGTGTTGTTAGCAGGGTTTGTATTGAAAATCCCCCCGTGAATATTATGGTTGATAGTACAATGATTCCTATTGTTACCTCATAAGAGATAGTTTGTGCGACTGCCCGTAGGGCGCCAACGAGGGCGTATTTTGAGTTTGTTGCTCACCCAGATCATAGAATTGAGTATACAGCAAGGCTTGAGATAGCCAGTAGTATTAATAGGCCTAAATTAGCGTCCATGATGGGGTTTGGTATTGGAATGGGGGCTCAAATTGTTAGTGACAGTAGTAGTGCTAGTATTGGTATGGCTAAAAATAGTGTTGGTGTTGATGCCGTTGGTCGGATGGGTTCTTTGGTGAAAAGTTTTAGTCCGTCTGCAATTGGTTGTAGTAGGCCGTAGGGCCCTACAATGTTTGGGCCCTTGCGTAGTTGTATGTAGCCTAGGGTTTTTCGTTCTAATAGGGTTAGGAAGGCAACTGCTAGTAGGATTGGGATGATGAGTGTTAGTGGGTTAACTACTAGGGTTATTGTGGTTTTAATTATTAGGGAGAAGATTTGAGCTTCTGTTGTAAGGGCTTAGGCCTTTTGCATAATTACCTGGCTCTGCCACCCTAAAGCGTGGCCCTGGTCTTAGGCCGCTGGTTTTGATAAATGGGCTCTTTAGTGTGGGTAAGAGCTTGGTATTAGCACGTGGGGGTCCTATTGGTGCTTCTCCCTGGGTCCTTTCGTACTGAAGGGAGAAAAACATAGATAGAAACCGACCTGGATTTCTCCGGTCTGAACTCAGATCACGTAGGACTAGTTAATCGTTGAACAAACGAACCCTTGGTAGTGGCTGCACCACCAGGATGTCCTGATCCAACATCGAGGTCGTAAACCCTCTTGGCGATAGGGGCTCTAAAAGAGGATGGCGCTGTTATCCCTGGGGTAACTTGGTTCGTTGATCTGTGTTACAGGGTCAATTTTATGGTGGTCTCATTGGCTTGTGGGTCTTTGATAGATTTTTGGTCTGTGGTCTTGGAAGTTTTGTTTATTTCCGAAGTCGCCCCAACTAAAAACAAGGCTAAGGGGGGGGGGGGTAGAGGCCCCGTGGTTATTAGTTTTTGTTTTAAGCTCCACAGGGTCTTTTCGTCTTATGTTTACATCCTAGCTTTTTAACTAGGGGATCAAGTTCATTGATCTGCTTTAGGAGACAGTTGGGCCCTCATTTAGCCGTTCATACTAGTCATTATTTAAGTGACAAGTGATTACGCTACCTTTGCACGGTTAGAATACCGCGGCCGTTTAAAAGATCACTGGGCAGGCAGCACCTTTAATACTTGTGTGGCTAAAGGCTATGTTTTTGGTAAACAGTTGGGGCCCTAAGTGGCTGAGTTCCTTTTGTGGCGTTTAATCTGTCTGTGCTGCACTCCTGTGTTGGGTTAACAGGGGGTTATATTATATGGTTAAAAAGTGTGTTAAATTTTTCCATTTGTGGTCTGTTATTTACTGGTAGTTTATCTATTTCCAGTTTATGGGGGTGCATGTAGAGAGCGGGGCTCTTATTACTAATTTTAACAGTGGTGTCTCTATTGTGGTAGAGTAGCTCAGTTAAGTGGTCTAGGGGTTCTTGGTTTGTTTAGTATCTTTAAGATTGTGTGCTGTGACGCGTTTAGTTTTTGGTGGCTGCTTTAAGGCCAACTGGTGTGTTTTATTTGGTGTTTTCCTCTAGGATTGGTTGTTTTCAATTACAATAAGGCTGTACCCTTATTGTATATAGTATAGGAGTGACAGTGGTAAATATGCTTGTATTTAGGTTCAGGCGTCCTATAGTTGAACTAGAATTCTTTTATTGAGCAACCAGCTATCACCAGGCTCGATAGGCGTGTCACCTCTACCTAGCAGTCTCTCCAGCCTTTTGCCACAGGGACGGGTGTACTCAAAAAGTTGCTGTTAGGTAGCTCGTCTGGGTTCGGGTGAGCAGGTTTTAGTGCGCTTTATCTGTATTTGCTTATTAAACCATGATGCAAAAGGTACAAGGTCAGATCTTTGCTTTGTTGGTGCTTGGGGTTTTTCATAGTTCTTTCATTGTTCCCTTGCGGTACTATATGCTATTGCGTCAAGTGGGTGTTTTCTATCGCCTAAAAATATACTGGTACTGGGTTAAATGGTTTGGTTTATAGTGGGGCTTGAGGTTTTGAACTGTTTGTTGAGCTGTGGAGTTTGGGCTCAAGCGGGTTTTTGTTTAAACGTTTTTCAATTGTAAGTTGAATGCTTTATATAAGTGTAAGCTACCTCTTGATTTAGTGGCCAAGTGCACTTTCCAGTACACTTACCTTGTTACGACTTGCCTCATCTGTTGGTGTTTTGTTTTTTATAAAGTGTGGTTTATTAGTTCTTGAGGAGGGTGACGGGCGGTGTGTACGTGTCCCATGGCAGGCTTCAAACAGGCTTATCTTGCTTGTTTTACTGCTAAATCCACCTTCTGGTGAAGGTTTCATGTCACTTGTGGTGTTTTCTAGTGTAGAAAATGTAGCTCATCTCTGCCCCCTTATATGCTACACCTTGACCTGACGTGTTAAATGTTATCTATCTTACTTACGGCAGTTCTTTCATAAGGTAGGTTTGCGACGGCGGTATATAGGCTGGGTAAAGGCAAAAGGGGGTAAGGTTTGGCGTGGAGTATCGATTATAGGACAAGCTCCTCTAGGTTGGTTTGGGGCACCGTCAAGTCCTTAGAGTTTTAAGTTTTTCACTTGTAATTCTCTGGCGAGTTGCTAGTGTAAGGTGCAAGTTTGGTTTATGGCCAAGCATAATAGGGTATCTAATCCTAGTTTGGGCCTTGGCTTTCGTGAGTCGATGGGGCTTAATTAATTGTGGGAGGGGTGGAGTTGTTTTTGCATTGGTTAGTATTTTACAACGTAGGTGCAGCTCAGCCTTCTTTTATTAAGTTTTAGGGGTCTAGTCACTTTTTACGCCGAGTATTATTATTTTGGGGCTTTCGTATAACCGCGGTGGCTGGCACGAAATTTACCGCCCCGTCTGGTTTAACTGTGGCTAAGTCAAGCTTTATGGCTTATACATTAATGTTTATCACTGCTGGGCCCCGTGTGGGTGTGGCGGTGCTAGGTGTCTGGGGCTAAATAGTGTGGTGTGCCTGATACCTGCTCCTGGCCTAGTGGGTAGGCACTGTGTGGGGGTTTGCACAGGGGTGTGGAGGCTTGCATGTGTAATTCGAGTTAAAAATAATAATAAGTTTAGGACCAAAACGGTGTGTTTCCGGGAAATTACTAGGATCCATAACGGCAACTTCAGGGCCGTGCTTTAGTATTATTTAAGCTACAGTAACGGAGTTGCCGTTGTGTGGTTTAGTGTGTGTAATATATATATATATATATATATATATATATATACATTTTGGGGTTTTATTTTGTGTGTGGGGAGCTGCGATTTTTGTTCTTGTGGTATTATGGCAAGTCTTGGATCGCAACTAAGAAAAAATTTTTGCAATTAAATCTCGTTTTAGGGGTTTGGCGAGAAGCACTTTAATTGCAGGGAAAAATTCTTAGTGGGGGGTAAGGGGGGTTTGCCGGAGGTAGCCGTGTGAGTATGGGCGTGTTCGGGGCGTGGGTGTGTGTGGGTGTATGTGGGTGTATGGGGGGCGTGTGTGTGTGTGTGTGTGTGTGTGTGTGTGGGTGGGTATGGGTATGGGTATGGGTATGGGTATGGGTGTGGGTATGGGTATGGGTATGGGTATGGGTGTGGGTATGGGTGTAGGTGTAGGTGTAGGTATAGGTATAGGTATAGGTATAGGTGTCGTGTTTATTCATTGGTTTTTAGTCTAGTAAATAATTATATGTCCTTCGAGCATGAATAATTTACCCCTGGGTGGGCTTGTGGGATCGTGGGCCATCTTGCACCGTAGGTTCAGCAGAGTTGTTAGTTGACAGCCACTGGAAATGAGGTTGTGATATACCACCCTAAAAATAAAAATACCAGCCGCATGACAGCACAGGGATGCTATGAGTATGAGGAGACGTGTAACTAATCCTAGCAACCAAAGGCCTCTTAAAAGGCACGAGTGATACGTCAGCGATTAATGGACTTGACCTCACAGAACCAGAGGCCTTGGAAAGGGCACTGTGTGTTAGTCTACATTTCATGGACTACGAGACTGGGCACCTGGTGTGCGAATACAAGGATTGATGATCTCTCGGGATATGTCCGGTAAAGAATCAATATGTCTTAAATACATGGATTTATTAATCCACGCTTATTTGATGATATGTACTATGTAAAATCAATGATAGGATGTACTGGGACAATATTCATGGGGCAGATAGATGTATGTTGATTATACATAGTATGTATTATGTAAAATTAATAATAATATGTACTGGGACAATATTCATGGGGCAAATAAATGTATGTTGATTATACATAGTATGTAAAGGGGGACCCCCCATAACCCTAGACACTAATGGAGGTCCTGGAGTTTATAAGGTTGTTAAATGGCCATATAGGCTCCACCCCCGTGTGGGGGTGAAGCCTATTTGGGTGGGGTGGTCTCAGAAAATAGTTTAAGTGAAAACACTAGTTTTGGGGACTAGAGTTAAGAGTTGAGTCTTTTTTTTGATATACTGCGGGCGGAGGCCTTGGAGTTTATAAGGTTGTTAAGTGGCCATATAGGCTCCACCCCCGTGTGGGGGTGAAGCCTATTTGGGTGGGGTGGTCTCAGAAAATAGTTTAAGTGAAAACACTAGTTTTGGGGACTAGAGTTAAGAGTTGAGTCTTTTTTTGATATACTGCGGGCGGAGGCCTTGGAGTTTATAAGGTTGTTAAGTGGCCATATAGGCTCCACCCCCGTGTGGGGGTGAAGCCTATTTGGGTGGGGTGGTCTTAGAAAATAGTTTAAGTGAAAACACTAGTTTTGGGGACTAGAGTTAAGAGTTGAGTCTTTTTTTTGATATACTGCGGGCGGAGGCCTTGGAGTTTATAAGGTTGTTAAGTGGCCATATAGGCTCCACCCCCGTGTGGGGGTGAAGCCTATTTGGGTGGGGTGGTCTTAGAAAATAGTTTAAGTGAAAACACTAGTTTTGGGGACTAGAGTTAAGAGTTGAGTCTTTTTTTTGATATACTGCGGGCGGAGGCCTTGGAGTTTATAAGGTTGTTAAGTGGCCATATAGGCTCCACCCCCGTGTGGGGGTGAAGCCTATTTGGGTGGGGTGGTCTCAGAAAATAGTTTAAGTGAAAACACTAGTTTTGGGGACTAGAGTTAAGAGTTGAGTCTTTTTTGTATGTGGGGGTGTGAGTAGTGCCCCAGGGTTGTAATGCGTTCCAATCTTTGACTTACAAGGTCAGTGCTTTAAGTGTGGTTTAAGCTACAAGGGCTGGTGGGGTTATCAGTTTATTAGTTTATTCTCTAGTTTATTGATTGTGGGGCTTAATAGTAGGATTGTTGTGAAGTATAGGACGGAAGCTAGTTGTCCGATTATGATAAATGGGTCTTCGACTGGTTGTCCTCCGATTCAGGTTAGGATAGCGATAGTGGCGATTATGGTTCAAAATGTTAGTTGTGATAGTGGTCGGAATGTGCTTGTTCGTTGTTTTGAGTTGTGTGTAAGTGGGATTAGCAGTAGGATTATAATGGATATTATTAGGGCAAGTACTCCTCCAAGTTTGTTTGGGATGGAACGTAGGATGGCGTAGGCGAATAGGAAGTACCATTCTGGTTTGATGTGTGGTGGGGTTATTAGGGGGTTTGCTGGGGTAAAGTTTTCTGGGTCCCCAAGCAGTTGTGGGGAGAAAAGGGATAGGTACAGTAGTGTTATTATTATAAGGGCTGCCCCTAGCAGGTCTTTAGTTGAAAAGTATGGGTGGAACGGAATTTTATCTGAGTTTGAGTTTACCCCTGTTGGGTTGTTTGATCCCGTTTCGTGTAGGAATAGTATGTGTAGGATTGCAGTGGCTGAGATGATGAATGGCAGGAGGAAGTGGAAAGTGAAAAATCGTGTTAGTGTTGCGTTATCTACGGCGAACCCGCCTCAAATTCACTCTACTAGGGTGTTTCCTATATATGGAACTGCTGATAGTAGGTTTGTGATTACGGTAGCCCCTCAGAATGATATCTGTCCCCATGGCAGGACATAGCCCACGAACGCGGTTGCTATTACTAGGAATAGTAGGGCCACGCCGATGTTTCAGGTCTCTTTGTATAAGTATGAGCCGTAGTATAGGCCTCGCCCGATGTGTATATAAAGGCAGATAAAAAATATGGAGGCGCCGTTGGCGTGGATGTTTCGGATTAGTCAGCCGTGTTGTACGTCACGACAGATGTGGGCGATTGATGAGAATGCTGTGGAGGTGTCTGCGGTGTAGTGCATGGCCAAGAATAGGCCGGTGGAGATTTGGATTAGTAGGCACAGCCCTAACAAGGACCCAAAGTTTCATCAAGCGGAGATGTTTGATGGTGTGGGGAGGTCAATAAATGAGTTGTTTATTATTTTGATTATTGGGTGTGTTTTTCGGATTGGGGTCATTATTGGTTTTTATAGTTGAATAACAACGGTGGTTTTTCGTATCACAGGTTTTGGCATGGCCAAATGAAAATTATGTCGTACTTTGTTTTTTTTACTGTGTTGTGTATGGTGTTGGGGTTTATTGGTGTAGCGTCAAATCCTTCTCCTGTTTTTGGGGCGATGGGACTTGTAGTGTCTGCGTTGGGTGGTAGTGTGGTGTTAGTTATTTTTGGTGGGTCCTTTATTGCATTGGTGTTATTTTTAATTTATTTAGGTGGGATATTGGTAGTCTTTGCTTATTCTGTGGCACTTTCAGCAGACCAATATCCTGAGGTGTGGTTGGATTACTCTGTTTTGTATTATGTGTTTGGGTATTTTATATTAGTTTTGTTTTTAGTTTGGTACTTTGGAGGGTTGTCTATTGATGGGTGTGGGGCGTCTGGTGGGGACGATTTTGGTTTTGAGGGTACTCGGACTGATTTTAGTGGTGTTGCATTGATATATTCTTTGGGCGGGCCGTTATTATTGTTGTGTGGGGGGAGTTTAATGGTGGCCCTGTTTGTTGTCCTTGAGTTAACTCGAGGGTCGAGTTTTGGGGGGCTACGTGCGGTTTAGTAGTATGTGGTAATTGCGGCGGCTAGAGTGGCAATAAGTATGACTAGGTATGTTTTGATGTGTCCGGTGTGTGATTTGGACAGTTTTTTAGCTAGGGCGGTGTTAATTAATATGGCTGTTTTTGGGGCGATGGCCTCATATCAGATAAGGTCATTTAAGTGCATAGCGGTGTTTTGTCCGAATTGTATGTTGTATTTTGGTTGGGCTCGGTGTGCAAGGGTGTTAAAGAACCCCAGTTGTGTTGAGGATGTACTTGGTGTACTTTGTTTTGGTTTTAATAGGTTGGATGTTTGTATGGTGATATCTATAGCACATAGCAGGCCTACTAGCGTGATAATTGTGGCGGCTAGTTTTGTAATTGGGCCCATTGTTATTGTTTGGGGTGGGGTTGGTAGTATTGTTGTGGCCACAAATAGGCCAGATATAATACTTCCTATGGCGAGTCGTACTAGGGGTCGAGTCTGGCTTGGGTTTGTTTCTGCTGGGGTTGTAGTTGTGTTGTATCGAGGCTTATTTGTTTGGACATAAAAGGTTAGGCGTAGGCTGTAGGCGGCTGTAAGGGCGGTAGCAATAATAGTGGTTGATAGGGCTCAGGCGTTTAAGTGTGATGTGTTTATTGTTTCAATGATTACGTCTTTAGTGTAAAATCCAGCTAGGAAGGGGGCCCCTGTTAGGGCTAGGTTGCCGATAGTTATACAGGTTGTGGTTAGCGGTATTGTTTTTTGGGTGCTTCCTATTTTTCGGATGTCTTGTTCGTCCCCGAGATTATGAATTACTGAACCTGCGCATAGGAATAGTATGGCCTTGAAAAAGGCGTGTGTGGTGATGTGTAGGTATGTTAACTGTGGCTGGTTTAGTCCTAGTGTTAGTATTATTAGGCCGAGCTGGCTTGAGGTGGAGAAGGCAATGATCTTTTTGATATCGTTTTGTGTGAGGGCACAGAGTGCTGCAAAGGTTGTAGTTATTGCTCCTAGGCATAGGCAGAGGGTAGTTGTGGCCTGGCTGTTTTGTATTATTGGGAATAGCCGGGCCAGTAGAAAAATTCCGGCAACGACTATTGTGCTAGAGTGAAGTAGTGCTGATACTGGGGTTGGGCCTTCTATGGCTGCTGGCAGCCATGGGTGTAGCCCAAATTGGGCGGATTTTCCCATGGCTGCTAAGACTAGGCCTAGTAGTGGCAGGGTGGGGGGGGTCGTATGTGAGAATGTTTGTTGTACGTCCCATGTGTTGTAGTGTATTGCGAATCAAGCTAAAGACAGGATTAGTCCAATGTCTCCGATTCGGTTGTATATAACAGCTTGTAGGGCGGATGTGTTTGCATTGGTGCGCCCGTGCCACCACCCGATTAGTAAGAAGGATATGATGCCTACCCCTTCCCAGCCAACAAATAGTTGTAATAGGCTGTTTGCTGTTGTTATGGTTATTATGGCTAGGAGGAATAGTATTAAGTATTTTATAAATTTGTTTTTGTTCGGGTCTAGTTTTATATATCAATCTGAGAACTCCAGGATGGCCCAGGTGATAAATAGGGCTGTTGTTATAAACGTGGTAGAGTAAATATCAAATAGGAAGCTGATATTAATGTTGAAGGACGTTTGTAGTCAGGTAGCGTTGGTTATAGTTGTTTGTATTCCGTAGTTGATAAAAATATTGGTTGGAATTAGGCTTGTCAGGCAGGCAAGTTTAGTAGTTTGTGTGAAGTAGCCCGAGGCTTGTGTAATAAACATAGAGGTAATAATAGGGGCAATAAGGATTAGCAGGGTTGAAATTATGGTTGAGTAGAATAGTATGGAGGTCATGTACTTTCACTTGGAGTTGCACCAAGTAGTGTTAATGCCTAAGATTAAAGGAAGGTCTAATATCCTTTGAAAGTCTTGGGTTATAATGTGGAGTGGTCCGGAGAATTTAACTTCGGTAATTTGAATTAGCAGTTCCAATTTGTGTCGTCCCTCTCGGTATGCAAGGGGCGGGGTGCCCCTGTTGTTAAGTCCACAGCTTAGTGTTTTGATCAAACTATGCCTACTTCTGGGTGCTACAGGATTAGTTTTGGGTTTATAATTAATAGTGCCATAGGGATGAGGTGAAGGGCTATTAATAGGTGTTCTCGGGTGTTTGAGGGTGGGTGGGAGGTATTTGTTGGTGTTTTGTTTCGTTGCGTTATAATGAAGACATATAGGGAGTATAGGGCGGTTAATAGCGTCGTTAGGCCTGTTAAGATGATTGTTATGGTGGCTCAGTTTATAGCAGAAGTAATGATTATTAATTCCCCCATCAGGTTGATTGTAGGGGGTAGGGCCATGTTGGCTAAGTTTGCCATAAGTCATCATGTGGCTATAAGTGGGAGGGTGAGTTGAAGGCCCCGTGTTATTAATAAAGTTCGAGTGTGGGTTCGTTCATAGTTTGTGTTGGCTAGGCAAAATAGTATAGAAGAGGCTAATCCGTGGGCGACCATTAGAATTATTGTTCCTGAGATACTTCATGGGGTCTGAATTAGGGCTCCTGCAGTTACAAGGCCTATGTGGCTTACTGAGGAGTAGGCAATGATGGATTTTAAGTCTGTTTGACGTAGGCAAATGAGGCTGGTTATAATTATTCCCCAGAGGGCTAGAATAATGAGGGGGTAGCACATAGTTTGTGTTGTTGGGTTTAGGATTGGGGTGATTCGGATGATGCCGTATCCTCCCAGTTTAAGAAGTACGGCGGCCAGGATTATTGATCCAGCGATTGGGGCCTCAACGTGTGCTTTTGGTAGTCATAAGTGCATGGAGTATAGGGGTATTTTTACTATAAATGCTAGAAGACATGATAGTCATACTAGTGAGTTGGTTCATGTTATTAGTATTTCTGGGTGCTTTATTGACATTATTAGTGGTGTTGTGTGGTAGTTGTGGGTGTATGAATATAAAATTATTACTAATAGTGGGAGTGAGCCGGATAGTGTATAGAACAGGAAATAAGTGCCTGCGGCGAGTCGCTCTGTTTGGCTGCCCCAACGCGTGATAAGGATTAGTGTTGGGATTAGTGTTGCTTCAAATAACAGGTAGAATAGTATTAAGTTGTTTGAGGCGAATGTTAGAATTAGGGTGGTTTGTAGCAGAGCACAGGTTGATAAGAACAGGCGTTGTCGGGACTGAGGCTCTTTGGCCATGTGGCTTTGGCTTGCTACTACTATAAGTGGGAGCAATCAGGATGAAAGAATAGTCAGGGGGGTTGAGAATTGGTCGAGTGTTATCCATGTGTTGACATGTCAGATTTTTGTTAGTGTGGGGGCGTTTAATTGTCCTATTAATAGGAGTGTTGTTGTTATAGATAGGGCCGTATAAATGTGGAAGGTGTATTTAGTTGGGGCTAAAAGGGCGGTTGGGACTAGTATTACTGTTGCTATGGTTAGTTTTAGCATTTTAATAGGCTTATGGTTTTTAGGTGGTCTGTTGCGTGAGTGCGGGAGGATGCAGCTAATAGGGCCAGTCCTGCTCCTGCCTCACATGCGGACATGGTCAAGAGGGTAATTGGAAGGGTGGCAGTGGTTGACAGGTGTTGGGTTAAGGAGATAGCACTAAGTCCAATAAATAGGCTTAAAAGCAGGCCCTCGATGCATAGAAGGGCAGATACAAGATGTTTACGGTGGAGTGCTAGTCCTATAAGGCTTAGGGTAAAGATGGCTAGTATCAGTAGGTGTTGAGGTAGCATAGTTAGTGGCCCCATTATTTTGGGATGTACTAAGTCGAAATTAGTGATCTTGCTTTAGATTAGCCTCTATATTCTGCTCATTCTAGTCCTCCTTGGGATCACTCATAGACTAGGCCCAGGGCTAGTAGGGTGATAATTGTTGTAGTTCATATAAGGGTTGAATTGGGGGAGGGTAAGTTAATAGCTCACGGGGTTGGTAGGAGTAGGGCGATTTCTAGGTCAAAAAGTAGGAATAAGATAGCGACTAGAAAAAATCGCAATGAGAAAGGTAGTCGTGCTGAACCGACTGGGTCAAAGCCGCATTCGTATGGGGACAATTTTTCTGTGTCAGGGGTGGCTTGTGGTAGTCAAAAGCTAATGATGATTAGGGCGGCGGTTAGTGCGGTGGATATTAGAGTTACTATTATAATGTTTATTACTTCCTCTTAGGGTTAATTATGAGCTAAGGCTTTGTGAGTGGAAGTCACCTGTACTTTTAAATACTAAGGAAGTTATGAACCTCATCAATAGATTGAGATGTAAAGGAAGAGTCAAACAACGTCTACAAAGTGTCAGTATCATGCGGCCGCTTCGAATCCAAAGTGGTGGTCAGTGGTGAAGTGGAATTTTATTTGGCGTAGCAGGCAGACTACTAGGAAGCTAGTCCCAATGATTACATGTAGTCCGTGGAAGCCAGTGGCCACAAAAAAGGTGGTGCCATAGGCTCCGTCTGCTACTGTGAAAGAGGCCTCCAGATATTCTATAGCCTGTAGTAGTGTAAAGTAGGCCCCCAGTATGATTGTAAGCACTAGGGCCTGTATGGCCTCTTTTCGTTCTCCTCCTATGATTGAATGGTGGGCTCAGGTTACTGTAACACCTGATGCCAGTAGTACTGCGGTATTAAGTAGGGGAACTTCAAACGGGTTTAGGGGAGTAATTCCGCTTGGGGGTCAACAACCTCCAAGCTCTGGTGTAGGTGCAAGGCTTGAGTGATAGAATGCTCAAAAGAACCCGATGAAAAAGAAAACCTCTGAGGCAATGAATAAAATTATGCCATAACGAAGTCCCTGTTGAACTTGGTGGGTGTGGTGGCCTTGGTAGGTTCCTTCCCGAACAACATCTCGTCATCATTGCAGTATTGTTAATAGTATAGTGGTAAGGCCGATGGTTATTAATGTATTTGAGCCAAAGTGGAACCATATTGCGAGCCCAGAGGTTATTAATAAGGCTGCAATGGCCCCTGTTAGGGGCCATGGGCTTTGGTCTACTATGTGGAAGCTGTGGGCTTGGTGGGTCATTAAACGTTTTCTTGTAGGTAGAGACTTAATAATAGTACGAATACATATGCTTGGATCATTGCAACAGCGACTTCTAGGGCGGTTAACAATAGGAGGGTGACTGAGGTTAGCACTGATACTGATGGTATTAATGGCATTAATACAAGTGTGGCTGTTGAGATAAGTTGGATTAACAGGTGTCCTGCAGTTAGGTTTGCAGTAAGACGCACCCCCAGGGCTAGGGGTCGAATTAATAGGCTAGCTGTTTCGATAATTACTAAAATTGGAACTAGCGGGGTGGGTGTGCCCATGGGTAGTAGGTGTCCGATGGAGGCGGTGGGCTGGTTTCAAAGCCCAACAAGTACTGTAAATAGTCATATTGGTAGGGCCAGGCTTATGTTTATGGATAGTTGTGTGGTGGGGGTAAATGTGTATGGTAATAGCCCTAGCAGGTTGATTGTTAATAGGTATAACAAAATTGTTAATAGAAGCAGTGCTCAGGGGTGTCCTGTCTTACTGATTGGGGATATTAGTTGTTTTGTGGCGGTTTTTATTAGTCATAGTTTTAGTGCCCATGTGCGGCTTGGTATTAGATGTGTTTGTGAGTGAAATAGTGTTGTTGGGGCCAGTAGGGCAAGCAGGATTAATGGGACTCCTATTATCTGTGGGGTTGCGAATTGGTCGAATAGGTTTAACATCATAATCAGGATCAGCATGGGGGCTGGGTG
>NW_026612423.1:0-17540 GCF_029931775.1 Euleptes europaea | reverse complement strand
GCTTTCGTATAACCGCGGTGGCTGGCACGAAATTTACCGCCCCGTCTGGTTTAACTGTGGCTAAGTCAAGCTTTATGGCTTATACATTAATGTTTATCACTGCCTGCTGGGCCCCGTGTGGGTGTGGCGGTGCTAGGTGTCTGGGGCTAAATAGTGTGGTGTGCCTGATACCTGCTCCTGGCCTAGTGGGTAGGCACTGTGTGGGGGTTTGCACAGGGGTGTGGAGGCTTGCATGTGTAATTCGAGTTAAAAATAATAATAAGTTTAGGACCAAAACGGTGTGTTTCCGGGAAATTACTAGGATCCATAACGGCAACTTCAGGGCCGTGCTTTAGTATTATTTAAGCTACAGTAACGGAGTTGCCGTTGTGTGGTTTAGTGTGTGTAATATATATATATATATATATATATATATATATACATTTTGGGGTTTTATTTTGTGTGTGGGGAGCTGCGATTTTTGTTCTTGTGGTATTATGGCAAGTCTTGGATCGCAACTAAGAAAAAATTTTTGCAATTAAATCTCGTTTTAGGGGTTTGGCGAGAAGCACTTTAATTGCAGGGAAAAATTCTTAGTGGGGGGTAAGGGGGGTTTGCCGGAGGTAGCCGTGTGAGTATGGGCGTGTTCGGGGCGTGGGTGTGTGTGGGTGTATGTGGGTGTATGGGGGGCGTGTGTGTGTGTGTGTGTGTGTGTGTGTGTGTGTGTGGTTGTATGGGTATGGGTATGGGTATGGGTGTGGGTATGGGTATGGGTATGGGTGTGGGTATGGGTGTAGGTGTAGGTGTAGGTGTAGGTATAGGTATAGGTATAGGTATAGGTGTCGTGTTTATTCATTGGTTTTTAGTCTAGTAAATAATTATATGTCCTTCGAGCATGAATAATTTACCCCTGGGTGGGCTTGTGGGATCGTGGGCCATCTTGCACCGTAGGTTCAGCAGAGTTGTTAGTTGACAGCCACTGGAAATGAGGTTGTGATATACCACCCTAAAAATAAAAATACCAGCCGCATGACAGCACAGGGATGCTATGAGTATGAGGAGACGTGTAACTAATCCTAGCAACCAAAGGCCTCTTAAAAGGCACGAGTGATACGTCAGCGATTAATGGACTTGACCTCACAGAACCAGAGGCCTTGGAAAGGGCACTGTGTGTTAGTCTACATTTCATGGACTACGAGACTGGGCACCTGGTGTGCGAATACAAGGATTGATGATCTCTCGGGATATGTCCGGTAAAGAATCAATATGTCTTAAATACATGGATTTATTAATCCACGCTTATTTGATGATATGTACTATGTAAAATCAATGATAGGATGTACTGGGACAATATTCATGGGGCAGATAGATGTATGTTGATTATACATAGTATGTATTATGTAAAATTAATAATAATATGTACTGGGACAATATTCATGGGGCAAATAAATGTATGTTGATTATACATAGTATGTAAAGGGGGACCCCCCATAACCCTAGACACTAATGGAGGTCCTGGAGTTTATAAGGTTGTTAAATGGCCATATAGGCTCCACCCCCGTGTGGGGGTGAAGCCTATTTGGGTGGGGTGGTCTCAGAAAATAGTTTAAGTGAAAACACTAGTTTTGGGGACTAGAGTTAAGAGTTGAGTCTTTTTTTTGATATACTGCGGGCGGAGGCCTTGGAGTTTATAAGGTTGTTAAGTGGCCATATAGGCTCCACCCCCGTGTGGGGGTGAAGCCTATTTGGGTGGGGTGGTCTCAGAAAATAGTTTAAGTGAAAACACTAGTTTTGGGGACTAGAGTTAAGAGTTGAGTCTTTTTTTGATATACTGCGGGCGGAGGCCTTGGAGTTTATAAGGTTGTTAAGTGGCCATATAGGCTCCACCCCCGTGTGGGGGTGAAGCCTATTTGGGTGGGGTGGTCTTAGAAAATAGTTTAAGTGAAAACACTAGTTTTGGGGACTAGAGTTAAGAGTTGAGTCTTTTTTTTGATATACTGCGGGCGGAGGCCTTGGAGTTTATAAGGTTGTTAAGTGGCCATATAGGCTCCACCCCCGTGTGGGGGTGAAGCCTATTTGGGTGGGGTGGTCTTAGAAAATAGTTTAAGTGAAAACACTAGTTTTGGGGACTAGAGTTAAGAGTTGAGTCTTTTTTTTGATATACTGCGGGCGGAGGCCTTGGAGTTTATAAGGTTGTTAAGTGGCCATATAGGCTCCACCCCCGTGTGGGGGTGAAGCCTATTTGGGTGGGGTGGTCTCAGAAAATAGTTTAAGTGAAAACACTAGTTTTGGGGACTAGAGTTAAGAGTTGAGTCTTTTTTGTATGTGGGGGTGTGAGTAGTGCCCCAGGGTTGTAATGCGTTCCAATCTTTGACTTACAAGGTCAGTGCTTTAAGTGTGGTTTAAGCTACAAGGGCTGGTGGGGTTATCAGTTTATTAGTTTATTCTCTAGTTTATTGATTGTGGGGCTTAATAGTAGGATTGTTGTGAAGTATAGGACGGAAGCTAGTTGTCCGATTATGATAAATGGGTCTTCGACTGGTTGTCCTCCGATTCAGGTTAGGATAGCGATAGTGGCGATTATGGTTCAAAATGTTAGTTGTGATAGTGGTCGGAATGTGCTTGTTCGTTGTTTTGAGTTGTGTGTAAGTGGGATTAGCAGTAGGATTATAATGGATATTATTAGGGCAAGTACTCCTCCAAGTTTGTTTGGGATGGAACGTAGGATGGCGTAGGCGAATAGGAAGTACCATTCTGGTTTGATGTGTGGTGGGGTTATTAGGGGGTTTGCTGGGGTAAAGTTTTCTGGGTCCCCAAGCAGTTGTGGGGAGAAAAGGGATAGGTACAGTAGTGTTATTATTATAAGGGCTGCCCCTAGCAGGTCTTTAGTTGAAAAGTATGGGTGGAACGGAATTTTATCTGAGTTTGAGTTTACCCCTGTTGGGTTGTTTGATCCCGTTTCGTGTAGGAATAGTATGTGTAGGATTGCAGTGGCTGAGATGATGAATGGCAGTAGGAAGTGGAAAGTGAAAAATCGTGTTAGTGTTGCGTTATCTACGGCGAACCCGCCTCAAATTCACTCTACTAGGGTGTTTCCTATATATGGAACTGCTGATAGTAGGTTTGTGATTACGGTAGCCCCTCAGAATGATATCTGTCCCCATGGCAGGACATAGCCCACGAACGCGGTTGCTATTACTAGGAATAGTAGGGCCACGCCGATGTTTCAGGTCTCTTTGTATAAGTATGAGCCGTAGTATAGGCCTCGCCCGATGTGTATATAAAGGCAGATAAAAAATATGGAGGCGCCGTTGGCGTGGATGTTTCGGATTAGTCAGCCGTGTTGTACGTCACGACAGATGTGGGCGATTGATGAGAATGCTGTGGAGGTGTCTGCGGTGTAGTGCATGGCCAAGAATAGGCCGGTGGAGATTTGGATTAGTAGGCACAGCCCTAACAAGGACCCAAAGTTTCATCAAGCGGAGATGTTTGATGGTGTGGGGAGGTCAATAAATGAGTTGTTTATTATTTTGATTATTGGGTGTGTTTTTCGGATTGGGGTCATTATTGGTTTTTATAGTTGAATAACAACGGTGGTTTTTCGTATCACAGGTTTTGGCATGGCCAAATGAAAATTATGTCGTACTTTGTTTTTTTTACTGTGTTGTGTATGGTGTTGGGGTTTATTGGTGTAGCGTCAAATCCTTCTCCTGTTTTTGGGGCGATGGGACTTGTAGTGTCTGCGTTGGGTGGTAGTGTGGTGTTAGTTATTTTTGGTGGGTCCTTTATTGCATTGGTGTTATTTTTAATTTATTTAGGTGGGATATTGGTAGTCTTTGCTTATTCTGTGGCACTTTCAGCAGACCAATATCCTGAGGTGTGGTTGGATTACTCTGTTTTGTATTATGTGTTTGGGTATTTTATATTAGTTTTGTTTTTAGTTTGGTACTTTGGAGGGTTGTCTATTGATGGGTGTGGGGCGTCTGGTGGGGACGATTTTGGTTTTGAGGGTACTCGGACTGATTTTAGTGGTGTTGCATTGATATATTCTTTGGGCGGGCCGTTATTATTGTTGTGTGGGGGGAGTTTAATGGTGGCCCTGTTTGTTGTCCTTGAGTTAACTCGAGGGTCGAGTTTTGGGGGGCTACGTGCGGTTTAGTAGTATGTGGTAATTGCGGCGGCTAGAGTGGCAATAAGTATGACTAGGTATGTTTTGATGTGTCCGGTGTGTGATTTGGACAGTTTTTTAGCTAGGGCGGTGTTAATTAATATGGCTGTTTTTGGGGCGATGGCCTCATATCAGATAAGGTCATTTAAGTGCATAGCGGTGTTTTGTCCGAATTGTATGTTGTATTTTGGTTGGGCTCGGTGTGCAAGGGTGTTAAAGAACCCCAGTTGTGTTGAGGATGTACTTGGTGTACTTTGTTTTGGTTTTAATAGGTTGGATGTTTGTATGGTGATATCTATAGCACATAGCAGGCCTACTAGCGTGATAATTGTGGCGGCTAGTTTTGTAATTGGGCCCATTGTTATTGTTTGGGGTGGGGTTGGTAGTATTGTTGTGGCCACAAATAGGCCAGATATAATACTTCCTATGGCGAGTCGTACTAGGGGTCGAGTCTGGCTTGGGTTTGTTTCTGCTGGGGTTGTAGTTGTGTTGTATCGAGGCTTATTTGTTTGGACATAAAAGGTTAGGCGTAGGCTGTAGGCGGCTGTAAGGGCGGTAGCAATAATAGTGGTTGATAGGGCTCAGGCGTTTAAGTGTGATGTGTTTATTGTTTCAATGATTACGTCTTTAGTGTAAAATCCAGCTAGGAAGGGGGCCCCTGTTAGGGCTAGGTTGCCGATAGTTATACAGGTTGTGGTTAGCGGTATTGTTTTTTGGGTGCTTCCTATTTTTCGGATGTCTTGTTCGTCCCCGAGATTATGAATTACTGAACCTGCGCATAGGAATAGTATGGCCTTGAAAAAGGCGTGTGTGGTGATGTGTAGGTATGTTAACTGTGGCTGGTTTAGTCCTAGTGTTAGTATTATTAGGCCGAGCTGGCTTGAGGTGGAGAAGGCAATGATCTTTTTGATATCGTTTTGTGTGAGGGCACAGAGTGCTGCAAAGGTTGTAGTTATTGCTCCTAGGCATAGGCAGAGGGTAGTTGTGGCCTGGCTGTTTTGTATTATTGGGAATAGCCGGGCCAGTAGAAAAATTCCGGCAACGACTATTGTGCTAGAGTGAAGTAGTGCTGATACTGGGGTTGGGCCTTCTATGGCTGCTGGCAGCCATGGGTGTAGCCCAAATTGGGCGGATTTTCCCATGGCTGCTAAGACTAGGCCTAGTAGTGGCAGGGTGGGGGGGGTCGTATGTGAGAATGTTTGTTGTACGTCCCATGTGTTGTAGTGTATTGCGAATCAAGCTAAAGACAGGATTAGTCCAATGTCTCCGATTCGGTTGTATATAACAGCTTGTAGGGCGGATGTGTTTGCATTGGTGCGCCCGTGCCACCACCCGATTAGTAAGAAGGATATGATGCCTACCCCTTCCCAGCCAACAAATAGTTGTAATAGGCTGTTTGCTGTTGTTATGGTTATTATGGCTAGGAGGAATAGTATTAAGTATTTTATAAATTTGTTTTTGTTCGGGTCTAGTTTTATATATCAATCTGAGAACTCCAGGATGGCCCAGGTGATAAATAGGGCTGTTGTTATAAACGTGGTAGAGTAAATATCAAATAGGAAGCTGATATTAATGTTGAAGGACGTTTGTAGTCAGGTAGCGTTGGTTATAGTTGTTTGTATTCCGTAGTTGATAAAAATATTGGTTGGAATTAGGCTTGTCAGGCAGGCAAGTTTAGTAGTTTGTGTGAAGTAGCCCGAGGCTTGTGTAATAAACATAGAGGTAATAATAGGGGCAATAAGGACTAGCAGGGTTGAAATTATGGTTGAGTAGAATAGTATGGAGGTCATGTACTTTCACTTGGAGTTGCACCAAGTAGTGTTAATGCCTAAGATTAAAGGAAGGTCTAATATCCTTTGAAAGTCTTGGGTTATAATGTGGAGTGGTCCGGAGAATTTAACTTCGGTAATTTGAATTAGCAGTTCCAATTTGTGTCGTCCCTCTCGGTATGCAAGGGGCGGGGTGCCCCTGTTGTTAAGTCCACAGCTTAGTGTTTTGATCAAACTATGCCTACTTCTGGGTGCTACAGGATTAGTTTTGGGTTTATAATTAATAGTGCCATAGGGATGAGGTGAAGGGCTATTAATAGGTGTTCTCGGGTGTTTGAGGGTGGGTGGGAGGTATTTGTTGGTGTTTTGTTTCGTTGCGTTATAATGAAGACATATAGGGAGTATAGGGCGGTTAATAGCGTCGTTAGGCCTGTTAAGATGATTGTTATGGTGGCTCAGTTTATAGCAGAAGTAATGATTATTAATTCCCCCATCAGGTTGATTGTAGGGGGTAGGGCCATGTTGGCTAAGTTTGCCATAAGTCATCATGTGGCTATAAGTGGGAGGGTGAGTTGAAGGCCCCGTGTTATTAATAAAGTTCGAGTGTGGGTTCGTTCATAGTTTGTGTTGGCTAGGCAAAATAGTATAGAAGAGGCTAATCCGTGGGCGACCATTAGAATTATTGTTCCTGAGATACTTCATGGGGTCTGAATTAGGGCTCCTGCAGTTACAAGGCCTATGTGGCTTACTGAGGAGTAGGCAATGATGGATTTTAAGTCTGTTTGACGTAGGCAAATGAGGCTGGTTATAATTATTCCCCAGAGGGCTAGAATAATGAGGGGGTAGCACATAGTTTGTGTTGTTGGGTTTAGGATTGGGGTGATTCGGATGATGCCGTATCCTCCCAGTTTAAGAAGTACGGCGGCCAGGATTATTGATCCAGCGATTGGGGCCTCAACGTGTGCTTTTGGTAGTCATAAGTGCATGGAGTATAGGGGTATTTTTACTATAAATGCTAGAAGACATGATAGTCATACTAGTGAGTTGGTTCATGTTATTAGTATTTCTGGGTGCTTTATTGACATTATTAGTGGTGTTGTGTGGTAGTTGTGGGTGTATGAATATAAAATTATTACTAATAGTGGGAGTGAGCCGGATAGTGTATAGAACAGGAAATAAGTGCCTGCGGCGAGTCGCTCTGTTTGGCTGCCCCAACGCGTGATAAGGATTAGTGTTGGGATTAGTGTTGCTT
Source organism: Euleptes europaea (assembly GCF_029931775.1). Lineage (NCBI taxonomy): Eukaryota > Metazoa > Chordata > Lepidosauria > Squamata > Sphaerodactylidae > Euleptes > Euleptes europaea. The sequence goes on along the minus strand of NW_026612423.1, from coordinate 10,372 downwards.
CAAATAACAGGTAGAATAGTATTAAGTTGTTTGAGGCGAATGTTAGAATTAGGGTGGTTTGTAGCAGAGCACAGGTTGATAAGAACAGGCGTTGTCGGGACTGAGGCTCTTTGGCCATGTGGCTTTGGCTTGCTACTACTATAAGTGGGAGCAATCAGGATGAAAGAATAGTCAGGGGGGTTGAGAATTGGTCGAGTGTTATCCATGTGTTGACATGTCAGATTTTTGTTAGTGTGGGGGCGTTTAATTGTCCTATTAATAGGAGTGTTGTTGTTATAGATAGGGCCGTATAAATGTGGAAGGTGTATTTAGTTGGGGCTAAAAGGGCGGTTGGGACTAGTATTACTGTTGCTATGGTTAGTTTTAGCATTTTAATAGGCTTATGGTTTTTAGGTGGTCTGTTGCGTGAGTGCGGGAGGATGCAGCTAATAGGGCCAGTCCTGCTCCTGCCTCACATGCGGACATGGTCAAGAGGGTAATTGGAAGGGTGGCAGTGGTTGACAGGTGTTGGGTTAAGGAGATAGCACTAAGTCCAATAAATAGGCTTAAAAGCAGGCCCTCGATGCATAGAAGGGCAGATACAAGATGTTTACGGTGGAGTGCTAGTCCTATAAGGCTTAGGGTAAAGATGGCTAGTATCAGTAGGTGTTGAGGTAGCATAGTTAGTGGCCCCATTATTTTGGGATGTACTAAGTCGAAATTAGTGATCTTGCTTTAGATTAGCCTCTATATTCTGCTCATTCTAGTCCTCCTTGGGATCACTCATAGACTAGGCCCAGGGCTAGTAGGGTGATAATTGTTGTAGTTCATATAAGGGTTGAATTGGGGGAGGGTAAGTTAATAGCTCACGGGGTTGGTAGGAGTAGGGCGATTTCTAGGTCAAAAAGTAGGAATAAGATAGCGACTAGAAAAAATCGCAATGAGAAAGGTAGTCGTGCTGAACCGACTGGGTCAAAGCCGCATTCGTATGGGGACAATTTTTCTGTGTCAGGGGTGGCTTGTGGTAGTCAAAAGCTAATGATGATTAGGGCGGCGGTTAGTGCGGTGGATATTAGAGTTACTATTATAATGTTTATTACTTCCTCTTAGGGTTAATTATGAGCTAAGGCTTTGTGAGTGGAAGTCACCTGTACTTTTAAATACTAAGGAAGTTATGAACCTCATCAATAGATTGAGATGTAAAGGAAGAGTCAAACAACGTCTACAAAGTGTCAGTATCATGCGGCCGCTTCGAATCCAAAGTGGTGGTCAGTGGTGAAGTGGAATTTTATTTGGCGTAGCAGGCAGACTACTAGGAAGCTAGTCCCAATGATTACATGTAGTCCGTGGAAGCCAGTGGCCACAAAAAAGGTGGTGCCATAGGCTCCGTCTGCTACTGTGAAAGAGGCCTCCAGATATTCTATAGCCTGTAGTAGTGTAAAGTAGGCCCCCAGTATGATTGTAAGCACTAGGGCCTGTATGGCCTCTTTTCGTTCTCCTCCTATGATTGAATGGTGGGCTCAGGTTACTGTAACACCTGATGCCAGTAGTACTGCGGTATTAAGTAGGGGAACTTCAAACGGGTTTAGGGGAGTAATTCCGCTTGGGGGTCAACAACCTCCAAGCTCTGGTGTAGGTGCAAGGCTTGAGTGATAGAATGCTCAAAAGAACCCGATGAAAAAGAAAACCTCTGAGGCAATGAATAAAATTATGCCATAACGAAGTCCCTGTTGAACTTGGTGGGTGTGGTGGCCTTGGTAGGTTCCTTCCCGAACAACATCTCGTCATCATTGCAGTATTGTTAATAGTATAGTGGTAAGGCCGATGGTTATTAATGTATTTGAGCCAAAGTGGAACCATATTGCGAGCCCAGAGGTTATTAATAAGGCTGCAATGGCCCCTGTTAGGGGCCATGGGCTTTGGTCTACTATGTGGAAGCTGTGGGCTTGGTGGGTCATTAAACGTTTTCTTGTAGGTAGAGACTTAATAATAGTACGAATACATATGCTTGGATCATTGCAACAGCGACTTCTAGGGCGGTTAACAATAGGAGGGTGACTGAGGTTAGCACTGATACTGATGGTATTAATGGCATTAATACAAGTGTGGCTGTTGAGATAAGTTGGATTAACAGGTGTCCTGCAGTTAGGTTTGCAGTAAGACGCACCCCCAGGGCTAGGGGTCGAATTAATAGGCTAGCTGTTTCGATAATTACTAAAATTGGAACTAGCGGGGTGGGTGTGCCCATGGGTAGTAGGTGTCCGATGGAGGCGGTGGGCTGGTTTCAAAGCCCAACAAGTACTGTAAATAGTCATATTGGTAGGGCCAGGCTTATGTTTATGGATAGTTGTGTGGTGGGGGTAAATGTGTATGGTAATAGCCCTAGCAGGTTGATTGTTAATAGGTATAACAAAATTGTTAATAGAAGCAGTGCTCAGGGGTGTCCTGTCTTACTGATTGGGGATATTAGTTGTTTTGTGGCGGTTTTTATTAGTCATAGTTTTAGTGCCCATGTGCGGCTTGGTATTAGATGTGTTTGTGAGTGAAATAGTGTTGTTGGGGCCAGTAGGGCAAGCAGGATTAATGGGACTCCTATTATCTGTGGGGTTGCGAATTGGTCGAATAGGTTTAACATCATAATCAGGATCAGCATGGGGGCTGGGTGCTTAGGGGTTTTGTAGTTGGTTGGTTGGCTATCTGGTGTTTTAACAGCTTTGGTTTTATTATAAGGAGGGTGATAAACCATACGGTTAACATAATTATAAGTCACGGAGCGGGGTTTAGTTGGGGCACGTCTTTAAGTGGTTATTGTTCCAATCTTTGGCTTAAAAGGCCAATGCTATTATGTAAAGCTTCTTAAAGATTGAAGTATCATGTTAGACCATAATTCGAAGTTGTCTAGGGTGGTGGCTTCTACTACAATGGGCATAAAGCTGTGGTTTGACCCGCAGATTTCTGAGCACTGGCCGTAAAATAGGCCTGGGGAAGCTGTAGTAAATGTTGTCTGGTTTAGTCGCCCAGGGATTGCATCGGTTTTAATGCCTAGTGAGGGGACGGCTCAAGAGTGAAGGACGTCTTCGGCTGAAATTAACATGCGGATCGGGGACTCTACGGGTACAACTATTCGGTGGTCTGTCTCTAGTAGTCGAATGGCCCCTGATCACAGGTCTGTTGTTGGGGTCATATAGGAGTCAAATGTTAGGTTTTCATAGTCTGTGTATTCGTAGCTTCAATATCATTGGTGTCCAAGGGCCTTAATTGTTAGGTGTGGGTTGTTAATCTCATCTATTAGGTACAGGATTCGTAAGGACGGCAGTGCAATTATGATTAGAATGATAGACGGCAGGACTGTTCAGATTATTTCAACTGCTTGGGCATCTATTGTGTTAGTGTGCGTTAGTGTGGTTGTTATTATAAGAGAGATAATATATAGGACGAAGGCGCTGATAAGGAATACGATTATAAGTGCGTGGTCGTGGAAGTGGAGGAGCTCTTCTATGATGGGGGATGCTGCGTCTTGGAATCCTAGTTGGGCAGGTTGTGCCATTGAGTCTCACAGGGGTTAGACTGTAATTTAGCCCTGACAGTGCTATGTAATAATTTACTAGAGGCTCGTGTTTGATAAGAGAGGGGTACGCAGTGGGCGTACGTTTAGCTTGAAACTAAAAGGTGGGGGTTCGAGTCCCTCGTCTCTTGGCAGGTTAAGATTGGACAAAGGCTGGTTCTTCATACGTGTGGTATGGGGGCGGGCAGCCGTGGAGTCACTCTAGGTTGACGTGTGTTAGTTCTGTGTTATTTGGGGTCCGTTTGGCAGAAAATGCCTCTCAGATAATATATATTATTATGATGACGGCAACAAGTGATGTTAGTGATCCAATTGATGAGACAGTGTTCCATAGTGTGTAGGCGTCTGGGTAGTCTGAGTACCGTCGTGGCATTCCAGCAAGACCTAAAAAGTGTTGGGGGAAGAATGTTATGTTTACGCCAATAAATATAACCCCGAATTGGGCTTTTGTTAAAGTGCTATGTAATGAGAAGCCAGTAAATAGTGGAAATCAGTGTACGAATCCGCCTATAATTGCAAATACTGCTCCTATAGATAAGACGTAGTGGAAGTGTGCGACTACGTAGTATGTGTCATGTAATACAATATCCAGGGATGAGTTTGCTAAGACGATCCCGGTTAGTCCGCCCACGGTAAACAGGAAGATAAAGCCAAGAGCCCACAGCAAGGCTGCGTCTCATTTGATTAGTCCGCCATGAAGGGTTGCTAACCAGCTGAATACTTTTACCCCAGTTGGGATTGCAATAATTATTGTGGCAGAGGTAAAGTATGCGCGGGTGTCTACATCCATGCCAACTGTGAATATATGGTGGGCTCAGACGATAAAACCAAGGAATCCGATAGAGACCATGGCCCACACCATGCCCATGTAGCCAAAGGGCTCTTTTTTACCAGCGTAGTATGCTACGATGTGGGAGATCATACCAAATCCGGGTAAAATTAAGATGTAAACTTCTGGGTGCCCAAAAAATCAGAACAGGTGTTGGTATAGCACGGGGTCTCCTCCGCCTGCCGGGTCAAAGAAGGTGGTGTTTAGGTTTCGGTCTGTTAATAGTATTGTGATGCCGGCAGCTAGTACTGGCAGAGACAGTAGAAGAAGTACTGCGGTGATAAGTACAGATCATACGAAGAGGGGGGTGTTGTATTGAGTTATTGCTGGGGCTTTTATATTAATGCAGGTGGTAATAAAGTTAATAGCCCCCAGGATGGAAGAAACCCCTGCTAGGTGCAGGGAAAAAATTGTCAGGTCTACGGATGCTCCTGCATGGGCCAGGTTGGCAGCTAGTGGTGGGTAGACGGTTCAGCCAGTTCCTGCCCCGGCTTCAACTCCGGAAGAGGCCAGTAAAAGGAGTAGTGAGGGGGGCAGGAGTCAAAAGCTTATGTTGTTTATTCGTGGAAAAGCCATGTCTGGGGCCCCAATTATTAGTGGAACCAGCCAGTTTCCGAAGCCCCCGATCATTACGGGTATTACCATGAAGAAGATTATTACAAAAGCATGGGCGGTTACAACCACATTATAGATTTGGTCGTCCCCAAGAAGGGTTCCAGGCTGGCTAAGCTCAGCTCGAATTAGCAAGCTTAGGCCAGTGCCGGCTATTCCGGCCCAGGCGCCAAAAAGTAGATACAGGGTGCCGATGTCTTTGTGGTTTGTCGAAAAAAATCAACGATTGATGGTCACAGGTAGGATGGCCGAGGGCAAGGCGGTGAGCTGTAGTCTCACAGACAGAGGTTTGAGTCCTTTTCGTACCAAGCTCCGTAGCGTAGAACGCAACAAAATGCAAGTTTGGAGACGCACCCAAAAAGGTGCCGGGGCTTCTCCCGTTTTTCTATAACGGGAGAAGGTAGATTGAAGCCCGCTGGATAGGGTGTTTAGTTGTTAACTAAAGTTTTATGGGATCAAAGCCCGTCGGTCTAGGGAGGTCTTAGCTTAATTAAAGTGTCTGAGTTGCATTCAGGAGATGTATATTAGTGTTTTACAGGCCTTCAGGGAATAAGATGTGTTTCTTGTTTGGGGCTTTGAAGGCCCCTGGTTTAAATAGTTAACCTAAGTCCCTGGGGGTGGGGCGGGGTTTATATGTTGTATAGTAGTGGTGTGATTGGTAGAAGGAGGGCTGTTGTAGTAGTTGCCGTGGTTATTAGGTGTGTGTGGTTGTTTTTGAATCGTCATGTGTTTTTTGTTGTGGTTGTGGTGGGCGGGTTTGTTAGTGTAGTGAAATAGGCTAGGCGGGTATAAAAGAATAGGCTTGGTAGGCTTATTAGGGCTAATGTTGTGGCTAGTGGGGTTAGCTGGTGTAGTGTTAGTTCTTTGATAATTAGCAGTTTTGGCATGAACCCTGTTAGGGGGGGAAGGCCCCCTAGTGATATTAGTGTTAGTATTATTATGGTTAAAAGTGTAGAGGAGTTAGACCAGGTGGTAGTAAGGTCTGTGATGTTTTTTGTTGATGCTGTTAATATAGAGGTAAATATTGCTGTGGTTGCGGCTAAATAGATAATTATGGTTAGTGTTGTAAGGCTGTGGCCCATAGTTAGGGCAATTGTTAATCATCCCATATGGGCGATTGAGGAGAAGGCCATGATTTTTCGGAGTTGTGTCTGATTTAGGCCTGACCACCCCCCAATTATTGTGGATAGGAGTCCCAGCACTAGGACCAGGTTTAGTGATAGGTGGTTGTGTATTATATAAAGTAGGGCTAGGGGGGCAAGTTTTTGTCATGTTGATATGATTAGGGCGGTTATTATTGTAGACCCCTGCAGGACCTCTGGGTATCAGAAGTGTGTTGGTGCCAAGCCTAGTTTTATTGCGATGGCTACTGTTAAAATTAGTGCAGTTGAGTTGTGCGTTGGCTGTATAATTGTTCATTGTCCGGTCTGTCAGGTGTTGATCAGGCTGGCCAGGAGGATTAGGGCAGCGGCTGCAGCTTGTGTTAGGAAATATTTTGTGGCGGCTTCTGTTGCTCGTGGGTGGTGTTGTTTAGTAATGTGTGGTAGTATGGCTAGTGTATTGATTTCTAGTCCAAGTCATGCAAGTAGTCAGTGGTGGCTTGATGTGGTGATGATGGTGCCTGTCGCTAGGCTTGAGATTAGGATTGTTTGTGTTATTGGGCTTATTAGTATAGGAAGGGTTGTGTACCAACATTGTCGGGGTATGGGCCCGAAAGCTTTATTAGCTGACTTTACTAGTAGGTAGTATAATTGGAAGTACACGAAGTTTTGGGCTTCGTAGTGCAGGTTCGTAGCCTGTCTTTCTAAGGAAGTGGGAGGGGCGAGTCTCCATATCATACTCTATCAAAGTAGTCCTTAATGTTTCGGGCACACTGCCAAAGTTTGGGTTATGTTAGTGGGGGGGTGCCTGATATTGAAATGGGTGTGGCAATGTATCAGACGCAAAGGGCTAGGGTTAGTGGTAGGAAGTTTTTTCAAAGTAGGTGCATTAGTTGGTCATATCGAAATCGTGGATATGATGCGCGGATTCACAGGAAGCCCAGTGTTAACATGCAGGTTTTAATCATAATATTTATTGAAAATAGTTCTGGGGTGTTGGGGCAGTTTGGGCCTAGGAATAGGATACATGAGAGGGTGTTTATTATTAAGATGTTTGCGTATTCTGCTAGGAAGAATAGTGCGAATGGGCCGGCTGCGTATTCAACATTAAATCCTGAGACAAGCTCTGACTCGCCTTCGGTTAGGTCGAATGGGGCCCGGTTTGTTTCTGCAATTGTTGAGATGTATCATATTATTATTAGTGGTCATACACATGTTGCTAATCACGTGTTTTTTTGTGTTGTTAGCAGGGTTTGTATTGAAAATCCCCCCGTGAATATTATGGTTGATAGTACAATGATTCCTATTGTTACCTCATAAGAGATAGTTTGTGCGACTGCCCGTAGGGCGCCAACGAGGGCGTATTTTGAGTTTGTTGCTCACCCAGATCATAGAATTGAGTATACAGCAAGGCTTGAGATAGCCAGTAGTATTAATAGGCCTAAATTAGCGTCCATGATGGGGTTTGGTATTGGAATGGGGGCTCAAATTGTTAGTGACAGTAGTAGTGCTAGTATTGGTATGGCTAAAAATAGTGTTGGTGTTGATGCCGTTGGTCGGATGGGTTCTTTGGTGAAAAGTTTTAGTCCGTCTGCAATTGGTTGTAGTAGGCCGTAGGGCCCTACAATGTTTGGGCCCTTGCGTAGTTGTATGTAGCCTAGGGTTTTTCGTTCTAATAGGGTTAGGAAGGCAACTGCTAGTAGGATTGGGATGATGAGTGTTAGTGGGTTAACTACTAGGGTTATTGTGGTTTTAATTATTAGGGAGAAGATTTGAGCTTCTGTTGTAAGGGCTTAGGCCTTTTGCATAATTACCTGGCTCTGCCACCCTAAAGCGTGGCCCTGGTCTTAGGCCGCTGGTTTTGATAAATGGGCTCTTTAGTGTGGGTAAGAGCTTGGTATTAGCACGTGGGGGTCCTATTGGTGCTTCTCCCTGGGTCCTTTCGTACTGAAGGGAGAAAAACATAGATAGAAACCGACCTGGATTTCTCCGGTCTGAACTCAGATCACGTAGGACTAGTTAATCGTTGAACAAACGAACCCTTGGTAGTGGCTGCACCACCAGGATGTCCTGATCCAACATCGAGGTCGTAAACCCTCTTGGCGATAGGGGCTCTAAAAGAGGATGGCGCTGTTATCCCTGGGGTAACTTGGTTCGTTGATCTGTGTTACAGGGTCAATTTTATGGTGGTCTCATTGGCTTGTGGGTCTTTGATAGATTTTTGGTCTGTGGTCTTGGAAGTTTTGTTTATTTCCGAAGTCGCCCCAACTAAAAACAAGGCTAAGGGGGGGGGGTAGAGGCCCCGTGGTTATTAGTTTTTGTTTTAAGCTCCACAGGGTCTTTTCGTCTTATGTTTACATCCTAGCTTTTTAACTAGGGGATCAAGTTCATTGATCTGCTTTAGGAGACAGTTGGGCCCTCATTTAGCCGTTCATACTAGTCATTATTTAAGTGACAAGTGATTACGCTACCTTTGCACGGTTAGAATACCGCGGCCGTTTAAAAGATCACTGGGCAGGCAGCACCTTTAATACTTGTGTGGCTAAAGGCTATGTTTTTGGTAAACAGTTGGGGCCCTAAGTGGCTGAGTTCCTTTTGTGGCGTTTAATCTGTCTGTGCTGCACTCCTGTGTTGGGTTAACAGGGGGTTATATTATATGGTTAAAAAGTGTGTTAAATTTTTCCATTTGTGGTCTGTTATTTACTGGTAGTTTATCTATTTCCAGTTTATGGGGGTGCATGTAGAGAGCGGGGCTCTTATTACTAATTTTAACAGTGGTGTCTCTATTGTGGTAGAGTAGCTCAGTTAAGTGGTCTAGGGGTTCTTGGTTTGTTTAGTATCTTTAAGATTGTGTGCTGTGACGCGTTTAGTTTTTGGTGGCTGCTTTAAGGCCAACTGGTGTGTTTTATTTGGTGTTTTCCTCTAGGATTGGTTGTTTTCAATTACAATAAGGCTGTACCCTTATTGTATATAGTATAGGAGTGACAGTGGTAAATATGCTTGTATTTAGGTTCAGGCGTCCTATAGTTGAACTAGAATTCTTTTATTGAGCAACCAGCTATCACCAGGCTCGATAGGCGTGTCACCTCTACCTAGCAGTCTCTCCAGCCTTTTGCCACAGGGACGGGTGTACTCAAAAAGTTGCTGTTAGGTAGCTCGTCTGGGTTCGGGTGAGCAGGTTTTAGTGCGCTTTATCTGTATTTGCTTATTAAACCATGATGCAAAAGGTACAAGGTCAGATCTTTGCTTTGTTGGTGCTTGGGGTTTTTCATAGTTCTTTCATTGTTCCCTTGCGGTACTATATGCTATTGCGTCAAGTGGGTGTTTTCTATCGCCTAAAAATATACTGGTACTGGGTTAAATGGTTTGGTTTATAGTGGGGCTTGAGGTTTTGAACTGTTTGTTGAGCTGTGGAGTTTGGGCTCAAGCGGGTTTTTGTTTAAACGTTTTTCAATTGTAAGTTGAATGCTTTATATAAGTGTAAGCTACCTCTTGATTTAGTGGCCAAGTGCACTTTCCAGTACACTTACCTTGTTACGACTTGCCTCATCTGTTGGTGTTTTGTTTTTTATAAAGTGTGGTTTATTAGTTCTTGAGGAGGGTGACGGGCGGTGTGTACGTGTCCCATGGCAGGCTTCAAACAGGCTTATCTTGCTTGTTTTACTGCTAAATCCACCTTCTGGTGAAGGTTTCATGTCACTTGTGGTGTTTTCTAGTGTAGAAAATGTAGCTCATCTCTGCCCCCTTATATGCTACACCTTGACCTGACGTGTTAAATGTTATCTATCTTACTTACGGCAGTTCTTTCATAAGGTAGGTTTGCGACGGCGGTATATAGGCTGGGTAAAGGCAAAAGGGGGTAAGGTTTGGCGTGGAGTATCGATTATAGGACAAGCTCCTCTAGGTTGGTTTGGGGCACCGTCAAGTCCTTAGAGTTTTAAGTTTTTCACTTGTAATTCTCTGGCGAGTTGCTAGTGTAAGGTGCAAGTTTGGTTTATGGCCAAGCATAATAGGGTATCTAATCCTAGTTTGGGCCTTGGCTTTCGTGAGTCGATGGGGCTTAATTAATTGTGGGAGGGGTGGAGTTGTTTTTGCATTGGTTAGTATTTTACAACGTAGGTGCAGCTCAGCCTTCTTTTATTAAGTTTTAGGGGTCTAGTCACTTTTTACGCCGAGTATTATTATTTTGGGGCTTTCGTATAACCGCGGTGGCTGGCACGAAATTTACCGCCCCGTCTGGTTTAACTGTGGCTAAGTCAAGCTTTATGGCTTATACATTAATGTTTA
>NW_026612422.1:0-17542 GCF_029931775.1 Euleptes europaea | reverse complement strand
TGAGCCACCATAACAATCATCTTAACAGGCCTAACGACGCTATTAACCGCCCTATACTCCCTATATGTCTTCATTATAACGCAACGAAACAAAACACCAACAAATACCTCCCACCCACCCTCAAACACCCGAGAACACCTATTAATAGCCCTTCACCTCATCCCTATGGCACTATTAATTATAAACCCAAAACTAATCCTGTAGCACCCAGAAGTAGGCATAGTTTGATCAAAACACTAAGCTGTGGACTTAACAACAGGGGCACCCCGCCCCTTGCATACCGAGAGGGACGACACAAATTGGAACTGCTAATTCAAATTACCGAAGTTAAATTCTCCGGACCACTCCACATTATAACCCAAGACTTTCAAAGGATATTAGACCTTCCTTTAATCTTAGGCATTAACACTACTTGGTGCAACTCCAAGTGAAAGTACATGACCTCCATACTATTCTACTCAACCATAATTTCAACCCTGCTAATCCTTATTGCCCCTATTATTACCTCTATGTTTATTACACAAGCCTCGGGCTACTTCACACAAACTACTAAACTTGCCTGCCTGACAAGCCTAATTCCAACCAATATTTTTATCAACTACGGAATACAAACAACTATAACCAACGCTACCTGACTACAAACGTCCTTCAACATTAATATCAGCTTCCTATTTGATATTTACTCTACCACGTTTATAACAACAGCCCTATTTATCACCTGGGCCATCCTGGAGTTCTCAGATTGATATATAAAACTAGACCCGAACAAAAACAAATTTATAAAATACTTAATACTATTCCTCCTAGCCATAATAACCATAACAACAGCAAACAGCCTATTACAACTATTTGTTGGCTGGGAAGGGGTAGGCATCATATCCTTCTTACTAATCGGGTGGTGGCACGGGCGCACCAATGCAAACACATCCGCCCTACAAGCTGTTATATACAACCGAATCGGAGACATTGGACTAATCCTGTCTTTAGCTTGATTCGCAATACACTACAACACATGGGACGTACAACAAACATTCTCACATACGACCCCCCCCACCCTGCCACTACTAGGCCTAGTCTTAGCAGCCATGGGAAAATCCGCCCAATTTGGGCTACACCCATGGCTGCCAGCAGCCATAGAAGGCCCAACCCCAGTATCAGCACTACTTCACTCTAGCACAATAGTCGTTGCCGGAATTTTTCTACTGGCCCGGCTATTCCCAATAATACAAAACAGCCAGGCCACAACTACCCTCTGCCTATGCCTAGGAGCAATAACTACAACCTTTGCAGCACTCTGTGCCCTCACACAAAACGATATCAAAAAGATCATTGCCTTCTCCACCTCAAGCCAGCTCGGCCTAATAATACTAACACTAGGACTAAACCAGCCACAGTTAACATACCTACACATCACCACACACGCCTTTTTCAAGGCCATACTATTCCTATGCGCAGGTTCAGTAATTCATAATCTCGGGGACGAACAAGACATCCGAAAAATAGGAAGCACCCAAAAAACAATACCGCTAACCACAACCTGTATAACTATCGGCAACCTAGCCCTAACAGGGGCCCCCTTCCTAGCTGGATTTTACACTAAAGACGTAATCATTGAAACAATAAACACATCACACTTAAACGCCTGAGCCCTATCAACCACTATTATTGCTACCGCCCTTACAGCCGCCTACAGCCTACGCCTAACCTTTTATGTCCAAACAAATAAGCCTCGATACAACACAACTACAACCCCAGCAGAAACAAACCCAAGCCAGACTCGACCCCTAGTACGACTCGCCATAGGAAGTATTATATCTGGCCTATTTGTGGCCACAACAATACTACCAACCCCACCCCAAACAATAACAATGGGCCCAATTACAAAACTAGCCGCCACAATTATCACGCTAGTAGGCCTGCTATGTGCTATAGATATCACCATACAAACATCCAACCTATTAAAACCAAAACAAAGTACACCAAGTACATCCTCAACACAACTGGGGTTCTTTAACACCCTTGCACACCGAGCCCAACCAAAATACAACATACAATTCGGACAAAACACCGCTATGCACTTAAATGACCTTATCTGATATGAGGCCATCGCCCCAAAAACAGCCATATTAATTAACACCGCCCTAGCTAAAAAACTGTCCAAATCACACACCGGACACATCAAAACATACCTAGTCATACTTATTGCCACTCTAGCCGCCGCAATTACCACATACTACTAAACCGCACGTAGCCCCCCAAAACTCGACCCTCGAGTTAACTCAAGGACAACAAACAGGGCCACCATTAAACTCCCCCCACACAACAATAATAACGGCCCGCCCAAAGAATATATCAATGCAACACCACTAAAATCAGTCCGAGTACCCTCAAAACCAAAATCGTCCCCACCAGACGCCCCACACCCATCAATAGACAACCCTCCAAAGTACCAAACTAAAAACAAAACTAATATAAAATACCCAAACACATAATACAAAACAGAGTAATCCAACCACACCTCAGGATATTGGTCTGCTGAAAGTGCCACAGAATAAGCAAAGACTACCAATATCCCACCTAAATAAATTAAAAATAACACCAATGCAATAAAGGACCCACCAAAAATAACTAACACCACACTACCACCCAACGCAGACACTACAAGTCCCATCGCCCCAAAAACAGGAGAAGGATTTGACGCTACACCAATAAACCCCAACACCATACACAACACAGTAAAAAAAACAAAGTACGACATAATTTTCATTTGGCCATGCCAAAACCTGTGATACGAAAAACCACCGTTGTTATTCAACTATAAAAACCAATAATGACCCCAATCCGAAAAACACACCCAATAATCAAAATAATAAACAACTCATTTATTGACCTCCCCACACCATCAAACATCTCCGCTTGATGAAACTTTGGGTCCTTGTTAGGGCTGTGCCTACTAATCCAAATCTCCACCGGCCTATTCTTGGCCATGCACTACACCGCAGACACCTCCACAGCATTCTCATCAATCGCCCACATCTGTCGTGACGTACAACACGGCTGACTAATCCGAAACATCCACGCCAACGGCGCCTCCATATTTTTTATCTGCCTTTATATACACATCGGGCGAGGCCTATACTACGGCTCATACTTATACAAAGAGACCTGAAACATCGGCGTGGCCCTACTATTCCTAGTAATAGCAACCGCGTTCGTGGGCTATGTCCTGCCATGGGGACAGATATCATTCTGAGGGGCTACCGTAATCACAAACCTACTATCAGCAGTTCCATATATAGGAAACACCCTAGTAGAGTGAATTTGAGGCGGGTTCGCCGTAGATAACGCAACACTAACACGATTTTTCACTTTCCACTTCCTACTGCCATTCATCATCTCAGCCACTGCAATCCTACACATACTATTCCTACACGAAACGGGATCAAACAACCCAACAGGGGTAAACTCAAACTCAGATAAAATTCCGTTCCACCCATACTTTTCAACTAAAGACCTGCTAGGGGCAGCCCTTATAATAATAACACTACTGTACCTATCCCTTTTCTCCCCACAACTGCTTGGGGACCCAGAAAACTTTACCCCAGCAAACCCCCTAATAACCCCACCACACATCAAACCAGAATGGTACTTCCTATTCGCCTACGCCATCCTACGTTCCATCCCAAACAAACTTGGAGGAGTACTTGCCCTAATAATATCCATTATAATCCTACTGCTAATCCCACTTACACACAACTCAAAACAACGAACAAGCACATTCCGACCACTATCACAACTAACATTTTGAACCATAATCGCCACTATCGCTATCCTAACCTGAATCGGAGGACAACCAGTCGAAGACCCATTTATCATAATCGGACAACTAGCTTCCGTCCTATACTTCACAACAATCCTACTATTAAGCCCCACAATCAATAAACTAGAGAATAAACTAATAAACTGATAACCCCACCAGCCCTTGTAGCTTAAACCACACTTAAAGCACTGACCTTGTAAGTCAAAGATTGGAACGCATTACAACCCTGGGGCACTACTCACACCCCCACATACAAAAAAGACTCAACTCTTAACTCTAGTCCCCAAAACTAGTGTTTTCACTTAAACTATTTTCTGAGACCACCCCACCCAAATAGGCTTCACCCCCACACGGGGGTGGAGCCTATATGGCCACTTAACAACCTTATAAACTCCAAGGCCTCCGCCCGCAGTATATCAAAAAAAAGACTCAACTCTTAACTCTAGTCCCCAAAACTAGTGTTTTCACTTAAACTATTTTCTAAGACCACCCCACCCAAATAGGCTTCACCCCCACACGGGGGTGGAGCCTATATGGCCACTTAACAACCTTATAAACTCCAAGGCCTCCGCCCGCAGTATATCAAAAAAAAGACTCAACTCTTAACTCTAGTCCCCAAAACTAGTGTTTTCACTTAAACTATTTTCTAAGACCACCCCACCCAAATAGGCTTCACCCCCACACGGGGGTGGAGCCTATATGGCCACTTAACAACCTTATAAACTCCAAGGCCTCCGCCCGCAGTATATCAAAAAAAGACTCAACTCTTAACTCTAGTCCCCAAAACTAGTGTTTTCACTTAAACTATTTTCTGAGACCACCCCACCCAAATAGGCTTCACCCCCACACGGGGGTGGAGCCTATATGGCCACTTAACAACCTTATAAACTCCAAGGCCTCCGCCCGCAGTATATCAAAAAAAAGACTCAACTCTTAACTCTAGTCCCCAAAACTAGTGTTTTCACTTAAACTATTTTCTGAGACCACCCCACCCAAATAGGCTTCACCCCCACACGGGGGTGGAGCCTATATGGCCATTTAACAACCTTATAAACTCCAGGACCTCCATTAGTGTCTAGGGTTATGGGGGGTCCCCCTTTACATACTATGTATAATCAACATACATTTATTTGCCCCATGAATATTGTCCCAGTACATATTATTATTAATTTTACATAATACATACTATGTATAATCAACATACATCTATCTGCCCCATGAATATTGTCCCAGTACATCCTATCATTGATTTTACATAGTACATATCATCAAATAAGCGTGGATTAATAAATCCATGTATTTAAGACATATTGATTCTTTACCGGACATATCCCGAGAGATCATCAATCCTTGTATTCGCACACCAGGTGCCCAGTCTCGTAGTCCATGAAATGTAGACTAACACACAGTGCCCTTTCCAAGGCCTCTGGTTCTGTGAGGTCAAGTCCATTAATCGCTGACGTATCACTCGTGCCTTTTAAGAGGCCTTTGGTTGCTAGGATTAGTTACACGTCTCCTCATACTCATAGCATCCCTGTGCTGTCATGCGGCTGGTATTTTTATTTTTAGGGTGGTATATCACAACCTCATTTCCAGTGGCTGTCAACTAACAACTCTGCTGAACCTACGGTGCAAGATGGCCCACGATCCCACAAGCCCACCCAGGGGTAAATTATTCATGCTCGAAGGACATATAATTATTTACTAGACTAAAAACCAATGAATAAACACGACACCTATACCTATACCTATACCTATACCTACACCTACACCTACACCTACACCTACACCCATACCCACACCCATACCCATACCCATACCCACACCCATACCCATACCCATACCCATACCCATACCCACCCACACACACACACACACACACACACACACACACACACACGCCCCCCATACACCCACATACACCCACACACACCCACGCCCCGAACACGCCCATACTCACACGGCTACCTCCGGCAAACCCCCCTTACCCCCCACTAAGAATTTTTCCCTGCAATTAAAGTGCTTCTCGCCAAACCCCTAAAACGAGATTTAATTGCAAAAATTTTTTCTTAGTTGCGATCCAAGACTTGCCATAATACCACAAGAACAAAAATCGCAGCTCCCCACACACAAAATAAAACCCCAAAATGTATATATATATATATATATATATATATATATATATATTACACACACTAAACCACACAACGGCAACTCCGTTACTGTAGCTTAAATAATACTAAAGCACGGCCCTGAAGTTGCCGTTATGGATCCTAGTAATTTCCCGGAAACACACCGTTTTGGTCCTAAACTTATTATTATTTTTAACTCGAATTACACATGCAAGCCTCCACACCCCTGTGCAAACCCCCACACAGTGCCTACCCACTAGGCCAGGAGCAGGTATCAGGCACACCACACTATTTAGCCCCAGACACCTAGCACCGCCACACCCACACGGGGCCCAGCAGTGATAAACATTAATGTATAAGCCATAAAGCTTGACTTAGCCACAGTTAAACCAGACGGGGCGGTAAATTTCGTGCCAGCCACCGCGGTTATACGAAAGCCCCAAAATAATAATACTCGGCGTAAAAAGTGACTAGACCCCTAAAACTTAATAAAAGAAGGCTGAGCTGCACCTACGTTGTAAAATACTAACCAATGCAAAAACAACTCCACCCCTCCCACAATTAATTAAGCCCCATCGACTCACGAAAGCCAAGGCCCAAACTAGGATTAGATACCCTATTATGCTTGGCCATAAACCAAACTTGCACCTTACACTAGCAACTCGCCAGAGAATTACAAGTGAAAAACTTAAAACTCTAAGGACTTGACGGTGCCCCAAACCAACCTAGAGGAGCTTGTCCTATAATCGATACTCCACGCCAAACCTTACCCCCTTTTGCCTTTACCCAGCCTATATACCGCCGTCGCAAACCTACCTTATGAAAGAACTGCCGTAAGTAAGATAGATAACATTTAACACGTCAGGTCAAGGTGTAGCATATAAGGGGGCAGAGATGAGCTACATTTTCTACACTAGAAAACACCACAAGTGACATGAAACCTTCACCAGAAGGTGGATTTAGCAGTAAAACAAGCAAGATAAGCCTGTTTGAAGCCTGCCATGGGACACGTACACACCGCCCGTCACCCTCCTCAAGAACTAATAAACCACACTTTATAAAAAACAAAACACCAACAGATGAGGCAAGTCGTAACAAGGTAAGTGTACTGGAAAGTGCACTTGGCCACTAAATCAAGAGGTAGCTTACACTTATATAAAGCATTCAACTTACAATTGAAAAACGTTTAAACAAAAACCCGCTTGAGCCCAAACTCCACAGCTCAACAAACAGTTCAAAACCTCAAGCCCCACTATAAACCAAACCATTTAACCCAGTACCAGTATATTTTTAGGCGATAGAAAACACCCACTTGACGCAATAGCATATAGTACCGCAAGGGAACAATGAAAGAACTATGAAAAACCCCAAGCACCAACAAAGCAAAGATCTGACCTTGTACCTTTTGCATCATGGTTTAATAAGCAAATACAGATAAAGCGCACTAAAACCTGCTCACCCGAACCCAGACGAGCTACCTAACAGCAACTTTTTGAGTACACCCGTCCCTGTGGCAAAAGGCTGGAGAGACTGCTAGGTAGAGGTGACACGCCTATCGAGCCTGGTGATAGCTGGTTGCTCAATAAAAGAATTCTAGTTCAACTATAGGACGCCTGAACCTAAATACAAGCATATTTACCACTGTCACTCCTATACTATATACAATAAGGGTACAGCCTTATTGTAATTGAAAACAACCAATCCTAGAGGAAAACACCAAATAAAACACACCAGTTGGCCTTAAAGCAGCCACCAAAAACTAAACGCGTCACAGCACACAATCTTAAAGATACTAAACAAACCAAGAACCCCTAGACCACTTAACTGAGCTACTCTACCACAATAGAGACACCACTGTTAAAATTAGTAATAAGAGCCCCGCTCTCTACATGCACCCCCATAAACTGGAAATAGATAAACTACCAGTAAATAACAGACCACAAATGGAAAAATTTAACACACTTTTTAACCATATAATATAACCCCCTGTTAACCCAACACAGGAGTGCAGCACAGACAGATTAAACGCCACAAAAGGAACTCAGCCACTTAGGGCCCCAACTGTTTACCAAAAACATAGCCTTTAGCCACACAAGTATTAAAGGTGCTGCCTGCCCAGTGATCTTTTAAACGGCCGCGGTATTCTAACCGTGCAAAGGTAGCGTAATCACTTGTCACTTAAATAATGACTAGTATGAACGGCTAAATGAGGGCCCAACTGTCTCCTAAAGCAGATCAATGAACTTGATCCCCTAGTTAAAAAGCTAGGATGTAAACATAAGACGAAAAGACCCTGTGGAGCTTAAAACAAAAACTAATAACCACGGGGCCTCTACCCCCCCCCCCTTAGCCTTGTTTTTAGTTGGGGCGACTTCGGAAATAAACAAAACTTCCAAGACCACAGACCAAAAATCTATCAAAGACCCACAAGCCAATGAGACCACCATAAAATTGACCCTGTAACACAGATCAACGAACCAAGTTACCCCAGGGATAACAGCGCCATCCTCTTTTAGAGCCCCTATCGCCAAGAGGGTTTACGACCTCGATGTTGGATCAGGACATCCTGGTGGTGCAGCCACTACCAAGGGTTCGTTTGTTCAACGATTAACTAGTCCTACGTGATCTGAGTTCAGACCGGAGAAATCCAGGTCGGTTTCTATCTATGTTTTTCTCCCTTCAGTACGAAAGGACCCAGGGAGAAGCACCAATAGGACCCCCACGTGCTAATACCAAGCTCTTACCCACACTAAAGAGCCCATTTATCAAAACCAGCGGCCTAAGACCAGGGCCACGCTTTAGGGTGGCAGAGCCAGGTAATTATGCAAAAGGCCTAAGCCCTTACAACAGAAGCTCAAATCTTCTCCCTAATAATTAAAACCACAATAACCCTAGTAGTTAACCCACTAACACTCATCATCCCAATCCTACTAGCAGTTGCCTTCCTAACCCTATTAGAACGAAAAACCCTAGGCTACATACAACTACGCAAGGGCCCAAACATTGTAGGGCCCTACGGCCTACTACAACCAATTGCAGACGGACTAAAACTTTTCACCAAAGAACCCATCCGACCAACGGCATCAACACCAACACTATTTTTAGCCATACCAATACTAGCACTACTACTGTCACTAACAATTTGAGCCCCCATTCCAATACCAAACCCCATCATGGACGCTAATTTAGGCCTATTAATACTACTGGCTATCTCAAGCCTTGCTGTATACTCAATTCTATGATCTGGGTGAGCAACAAACTCAAAATACGCCCTCGTTGGCGCCCTACGGGCAGTCGCACAAACTATCTCTTATGAGGTAACAATAGGAATCATTGTACTATCAACCATAATATTCACGGGGGGATTTTCAATACAAACCCTGCTAACAACACAAAAAAACACGTGATTAGCAACATGTGTATGACCACTAATAATAATATGATACATCTCAACAATTGCAGAAACAAACCGGGCCCCATTCGACCTAACCGAAGGCGAGTCAGAGCTTGTCTCAGGATTTAATGTTGAATACGCAGCCGGCCCATTCGCACTATTCTTCCTAGCAGAATACGCAAACATCTTAATAATAAACACCCTCTCATGTATCCTATTCCTAGGCCCAAACTGCCCCAACACCCCAGAACTATTTTCAATAAATATTATGATTAAAACCTGCATGTTAACACTGGGCTTCCTGTGAATCCGCGCATCATATCCACGATTTCGATATGACCAACTAATGCACCTACTTTGAAAAAACTTCCTACCACTAACCCTAGCCCTTTGCGTCTGATACATTGCCACACCCATTTCAATATCAGGCACCCCCCCACTAACATAACCCAAACTTTGGCAGTGTGCCCGAAACATTAAGGACTACTTTGATAGAGTATGATATGGAGACTCGCCCCTCCCACTTCCTTAGAAAGACAGGCTACGAACCTGCACTACGAAGCCCAAAACTTCGTGTACTTCCAATTATACTACCTACTAGTAAAGTCAGCTAATAAAGCTTTCGGGCCCATACCCCGACAATGTTGGTACACAACCCTTCCTATACTAATAAGCCCAATAACACAAACAATCCTAATCTCAAGCCTAGCGACAGGCACCATCATCACCACATCAAGCCACCACTGACTACTTGCATGACTTGGACTAGAAATCAATACACTAGCCATACTACCACACATTACTAAACAACACCACCCACGAGCAACAGAAGCCGCCACAAAATATTTCCTAACACAAGCTGCAGCCGCTGCCCTAATCCTCCTGGCCAGCCTGATCAACACCTGACAGACCGGACAATGAACAATTATACAGCCAACGCACAACTCAACTGCACTAATTTTAACAGTAGCCATCGCAATAAAACTAGGCTTGGCACCAACACACTTCTGATACCCAGAGGTCCTGCAGGGGTCTACAATAATAACCGCCCTAATCATATCAACATGACAAAAACTTGCCCCCCTAGCCCTACTTTATATAATACACAACCACCTATCACTAAACCTGGTCCTAGTGCTGGGACTCCTATCCACAATAATTGGGGGGTGGTCAGGCCTAAATCAGACACAACTCCGAAAAATCATGGCCTTCTCCTCAATCGCCCATATGGGATGATTAACAATTGCCCTAACTATGGGCCACAGCCTTACAACACTAACCATAATTATCTATTTAGCCGCAACCACAGCAATATTTACCTCTATATTAACAGCATCAACAAAAAACATCACAGACCTTACTACCACCTGGTCTAACTCCTCTACACTTTTAACCATAATAATACTAACACTAATATCACTAGGGGGCCTTCCCCCCCTAACAGGGTTCATGCCAAAACTGCTAATTATCAAAGAACTAACACTACACCAGCTAACCCCACTAGCCACAACATTAGCCCTAATAAGCCTACCAAGCCTATTCTTTTATACCCGCCTAGCCTATTTCACTACACTAACAAACCCGCCCACCACAACCACAACAAAAAACACATGACGATTCAAAAACAACCACACACACCTAATAACCACGGCAACTACTACAACAGCCCTCCTTCTACCAATCACACCACTACTATACAACATATAAACCCCGCCCCACCCCCAGGGACTTAGGTTAACTATTTAAACCAGGGGCCTTCAAAGCCCCAAACAAGAAACACATCTTATTCCCTGAAGGCCTGTAAAACACTAATATACATCTCCTGAATGCAACTCAGACACTTTAATTAAGCTAAGACCTCCCTAGACCGACGGGCTTTGATCCCATAAAACTTTAGTTAACAACTAAACACCCTATCCAGCGGGCTTCAATCTACCTTCTCCCGTTATAGAAAAACGGGAGAAGCCCCGGCACCTTTTTGGGTGCGTCTCCAAACTTGCATTTTGTTGCGTTCTACGCTACGGAGCTTGGTACGAAAAGGACTCAAACCTCTGTCTGTGAGACTACAGCTCACCGCCTTGCCCTCGGCCATCCTACCTGTGACCATCAATCGTTGATTTTTTTCGACAAACCACAAAGACATCGGCACCCTGTATCTACTTTTTGGCGCCTGGGCCGGAATAGCCGGCACTGGCCTAAGCTTGCTAATTCGAGCTGAGCTTAGCCAGCCTGGAACCCTTCTTGGGGACGACCAAATCTATAATGTGGTTGTAACCGCCCATGCTTTTGTAATAATCTTCTTCATGGTAATACCCGTAATGATCGGGGGCTTCGGAAACTGGCTGGTTCCACTAATAATTGGGGCCCCAGACATGGCTTTTCCACGAATAAACAACATAAGCTTTTGACTCCTGCCCCCCTCACTACTCCTTTTACTGGCCTCTTCCGGAGTTGAAGCCGGGGCAGGAACTGGCTGAACCGTCTACCCACCACTAGCTGCCAACCTGGCCCATGCAGGAGCATCCGTAGACCTGACAATTTTTTCCCTGCACCTAGCAGGGGTTTCTTCCATCCTGGGGGCTATTAACTTTATTACCACCTGCATTAATATAAAAGCCCCAGCAATAACTCAATACAACACCCCCCTCTTCGTATGATCTGTACTTATCACCGCAGTACTTCTTCTACTGTCTCTGCCAGTACTAGCTGCCGGCATCACAATACTATTAACAGACCGAAACCTAAACACCACCTTCTTTGACCCGGCAGGCGGAGGAGACCCCGTGCTATACCAACACCTGTTCTGATTTTTTGGGCACCCAGAAGTTTACATCTTAATTTTACCCGGATTTGGTATGATCTCCCACATCGTAGCATACTACGCTGGTAAAAAAGAGCCCTTTGGCTACATGGGCATGGTGTGGGCCATGGTCTCTATCGGATTCCTTGGTTTTATCGTCTGAGCCCACCATATATTCACAGTTGGCATGGATGTAGACACCCGCGCATACTTTACCTCTGCCACAATAATTATTGCAATCCCAACTGGGGTAAAAGTATTCAGCTGGTTAGCAACCCTTCATGGCGGACTAATCAAATGAGACGCAGCCTTGCTGTGGGCTCTTGGCTTTATCTTCCTGTTTACCGTGGGCGGACTAACCGGGATCGTCTTAGCAAACTCATCCCTGGATATTGTATTACATGACACATACTACGTAGTCGCACACTTCCACTACGTCTTATCTATAGGAGCAGTATTTGCAATTATAGGCGGATTCGTACACTGATTTCCACTATTTACTGGCTTCTCATTACATAGCACTTTAACAAAAGCCCAATTCGGGGTTATATTTATTGGCGTAAACATAACATTCTTCCCCCAACACTTTTTAGGTCTTGCTGGAATGCCACGACGGTACTCAGACTACCCAGACGCCTACACACTATGGAACACTGTCTCATCAATTGGATCACTAACATCACTTGTTGCCGTCATCATAATAATATATATTATCTGAGAGGCATTTTCTGCCAAACGGACCCCAAATAACACAGAACTAACACACGTCAACCTAGAGTGACTCCACGGCTGCCCGCCCCCATACCACACGTATGAAGAACCAGCCTTTGTCCAATCTTAACCTGCCAAGAGACGAGGGACTCGAACCCCCACCTTTTAGTTTCAAGCTAAACGTACGCCCACTGCGTACCCCTCTCTTATCAAACACGAGCCTCTAGTAAATTATTACATAGCACTGTCAGGGCTAAATTACAGTCTAACCCCTGTGAGACTCAATGGCACAACCTGCCCAACTAGGATTCCAAGACGCAGCATCCCCCATCATAGAAGAGCTCCTCCACTTCCACGACCACGCACTTATAATCGTATTCCTTATCAGCGCCTTCGTCCTATATATTATCTCTCTTATAATAACAACCACACTAACGCACACTAACACAATAGATGCCCAAGCAGTTGAAATAATCTGAACAGTCCTGCCGTCTATCATTCTAATCATAATTGCACTGCCGTCCTTACGAATCCTGTACCTAATAGATGAGATTAACAACCCACACCTAACAATTAAGGCCCTTGGACACCAATGATATTGAAGCTACGAATACACAGACTATGAAAACCTAACATTTGACTCCTATATGACCCCAACAACAGACCTGTGATCAGGGGCCATTCGACTACTAGAGACAGACCACCGAATAGTTGTACCCGTAGAGTCCCCGATCCGCATGTTAATTTCAGCCGAAGACGTCCTTCACTCTTGAGCCGTCCCCTCACTAGGCATTAAAACCGATGCAATCCCTGGGCGACTAAACCAGACAACATTTACTACAGCTTCCCCAGGCCTATTTTACGGCCAGTGCTCAGAAATCTGCGGGTCAAACCACAGCTTTATGCCCATTGTAGTAGAAGCCACCACCCTAGACAACTTCGAATTATGGTCTAACATGATACTTCAATCTTTAAGAAGCTTTACATAATAGCATTGGCCTTTTAAGCCAAAGATTGGAACAATAACCACTTAAAGACGTGCCCCAACTAAACCCCGCTCCGTGACTTATAATTATGTTAACCGTATGGTTTATCACCCTCCTTATAATAAAACCAAAGCTGTTAAAACACCAGATAGCCAACCAACCAACTACAAAACCCCTAAGCACCCAGCCCCCATGCTGATCCTGATTATGATGTTAAACCTATTCGACCAATTCGCAACCCCACAGATAATAGGAGTCCCATTAATCCTGCTTGCCCTACTGGCCCCAACAACACTATTTCACTCACAAACACATCTAATACCAAGCCGCACATGGGCACTAAAACTATGACTAATAAAAACCGCCACAAAACAACTAATATCCCCAATCAGTAAGACAGGACACCCCTGAGCACTGCTTCTATTAACAATTTTGTTATACCTATTAACAATCAACCTGCTAGGGCTATTACCATACACATTTACCCCCACCACACAACTATCCATAAACATAAGCCTGGCCCTACCAATATGACTATTTACAGTACTTGTTGGGCTTTGAAACCAGCCCACCGCCTCCATCGGACACCTACTACCCATGGGCACACCCACCCCGCTAGTTCCAATTTTAGTAATTATCGAAACAGCTAGCCTATTAATTCGACCCCTAGCCCTGGGGGTGCGTCTTACTGCAAACCTAACTGCAGGACACCTGTTAATCCAACTTATCTCAACAGCCACACTTGTATTAATGCCATTAATACCATCAGTATCAGTGCTAACCTCAGTCACCCTCCTATTGTTAACCGCCCTAGAAGTCGCTGTTGCAATGATCCAAGCATATGTATTCGTACTATTATTAAGTCTCTACCTACAAGAAAACGTTTAATGACCCACCAAGCCCACAGCTTCCACATAGTAGACCAAAGCCCATGGCCCCTAACAGGGGCCATTGCAGCCTTATTAATAACCTCTGGGCTCGCAATATGGTTCCACTTTGGCTCAAATACATTAATAACCATCGGCCTTACCACTATACTATTAACAATACTGCAATGATGACGAGATGTTGTTCGGGAAGGAACCTACCAAGGCCACCACACCCACCAAGTTCAACAGGGACTTCGTTATGGCATAATTTTATTCATTGCCTCAGAGGTTTTCTTTTTCATCGGGTTCTTTTGAGCATTCTATCACTCAAGCCTTGCACCTACACCAGAGCTTGGAGGTTGTTGACCCCCAAGCGGAATTACTCCCCTAAACCCGTTTGAAGTTCCCCTACTTAATACCGCAGTACTACTGGCATCAGGTGTTACAGTAACCTGAGCCCACCATTCAATCATAGGAGGAGAACGAAAAGAGGCCATACAGGCCCTAGTGCTTACAATCATACTGGGGGCCTACTTTACACTACTACAGGCTATAGAATATCTGGAGGCCTCTTTCACAGTAGCAGACGGAGCCTATGGCACCACCTTTTTTGTGGCCACTGGCTTCCACGGACTACATGTAATCATTGGGACTAGCTTCCTAGTAGTCTGCCTGCTACGCCAAATAAAATTCCACTTCACCACTGACCACCACTTTGGATTCGAAGCGGCCGCATGATACTGACACTTTGTAGACGTTGTTTGACTCTTCCTTTACATCTCAATCTATTGATGAGGTTCATAACTTCCTTAGTATTTAAAAGTACAGGTGACTTCCACTCACAAAGCCTTAGCTCATAATTAACCCTAAGAGGAAGTAATAAACATTATAATAGTAACTCTAATATCCACCGCACTAACCGCCGCCCTAATCATCATTAGCTTTTGACTACCACAAGCCACCCCTGACACAGAAAAATTGTCCCCATACGAATGCGGCTTTGACCCAGTCGGTTCAGCACGACTACCTTTCTCATTGCGATTTTTTCTAGTCGCTATCTTATTCCTACTTTTTGACCTAGAAATCGCCCTACTCCTACCAACCCCGTGAGCTATTAACTTACCCTCCCCCAATTCAACCCTTATATGAACTACAACAATTATCACCCTACTAGCCCTGGGCCTAGTCTATGAGTGATCCCAAGGAGGACTAGAATGAGCAGAATATAGAGGCTAATCTAAAGCAAGATCACTAATTTCGACTTAGTACATCCCAAAATAATGGGGCCACTAACTATGCTACCTCAACACCTACTGATACTAGCCATCTTTACCCTAAGCCTTATAGGACTAGCACTCCACCGTAAACATCTTGTATCTGCCCTTCTATGCATCGAGGGCCTGCTTTTAAGCCTATTTATTGGACTTAGTGCTATCTCCTTAACCCAACACCTGTCAACCACTGCCACCCTTCCAATTACCCTCTTGACCATGTCCGCATGTGAGGCAGGAGCAGGACTGGCCCTATTAGCTGCATCCTCCCGCACTCACGCAACAGACCACCTAAAAACCATAAGCCTATTAAAATGCTAAAACTAACCATAGCAACAGTAATACTAGTCCCAACCGCCCTTTTAGCCCCAACTAAATACACCTTCCACATTTATACGGCCCTATCTATAACAACAACACTCCTATTAATAGGACAATTAAACGCCCCCACACTAACAAAAATCTGACATGTCAACACATGGATAACACTCGACCAATTCTCAACCCCCCTGACTATTCTTTCATCCTGATTGCTCCCACTTATAGTAGTAGCAAGCCAAAGCCACATGGCCAAAGAGCCTCAGTCCCGACAACGCCTGTTCTTATCAACCTGTGCTCTGCTACAAACCACCCTAATTCTAACATTCGCCTCAAACAACTTAATACTATTCTACCTGTTATTTGAAGCAACACTAATCCCAACACTAATCCTTATCACGCGTTGGGGCAGCCAAACAGAGCGACTCGCCGCAGGCACTTATTTCCTGTTCTATACACTATCCGGCTCACTCCCACTATTAGTAATAATTTTATATTCATACACCCACAACTACCACACAACACCACTAATAATGTCAATAAAGCACCCAGAAATACTAATAACATGAACCAACTCACTAGTATGACTATCATGTCTTCTAGCATTTATAGTAAAAATACCCCTATACTCCATGCACTTATGACTACCAAAAGCACACGTTGAGGCCCCAATCGCTGGATCAATAATCCTGGCCGCCGTACTTCTTAAACTGGGAGGATACGGCATCATCCGAATCACCCCAATCCTAAACCCAACAACACAAACTATGTGCTACCCCCTCATTATTCTAGCCCTCTGGGGAATAATTATAACCAGCCTCATTTGCCTACGTCAAACAGACTTAAAATCCATCATTGCCTACTCCTCAGTAAGCCACATAGGCCTTGTAACTGCAGGAGCCCTAATTCAGACCCCATGAAGTATCTCAGGAACAATAATTCTAATGGTCGCCCACGGATTAGCCTCTTCTATACTATTTTGCCTAGCCAACACAAACTATGAACGAACCCACACTCGAACTTTATTAATAACACGGGGCCTTCAACTCACCCTCCCACTTATAGCCACATGATGACTTATGGCAAACTTAGCCAACATGGCCCTACCCCCTACAATCAACCTGATGGGGGAATTAATAATCACTACTTCTGCTATAAACTGAGCCACCATAACAATCATCTTAACAGGCCTAACGACGCTATTAACCGCCCTATACTCCCTATATGTCTTCATTATAACG
>NW_026612421.1:0-17548 GCF_029931775.1 Euleptes europaea | reverse complement strand
TATATATACATTTTGGGGTTTTATTTTGTGTGTGGGGAGCTGCGATTTTTGTTCTTGTGGTATTATGGCAAGTCTTGGATCGCAACTAAGAAAAAATTTTTGCAATTAAATCTCGTAAATCTCGTTTTAGGGGTTTGGCGAGAAGCACTTTAATTGCAGGGAAAAATTCTTAGTGGGGGGTAAGGGGGGTTTGCCGGAGGTAGCCGTGTGAGTATGGGCGTGTTCGGGGCGTGGGTGTGTGTGGGTGTATGTGGGTGTATGGGGGGCGTGTGTGTGTGTGTGTGTGTGTGTGTGTGTGTGTGTTGGGTATGGGTATGGGTATGGGTATGGGTGTGGGTATGGGTATGGGTATGGGTGTGGGTATGGGTGTAGGTGTAGGTGTAGGTGTAGGTATAGGTATAGGTATAGGTATAGGTGTCGTGTTTATTCATTGGTTTTTAGTCTAGTAAATAATTATATGTCCTTCGAGCATGAATAATTTACCCCTGGGTGGGCTTGTGGGATCGTGGGCCATCTTGCACCGTAGGTTCAGCAGAGTTGTTAGTTGACAGCCACTGGAAATGAGGTTGTGATATACCACCCTAAAAATAAAAATACCAGCCGCATGACAGCACAGGGATGCTATGAGTATGAGGAGACGTGTAACTAATCCTAGCAACCAAAGGCCTCTTAAAAGGCACGAGTGATACGTCAGCGATTAATGGACTTGACCTCACAGAACCAGAGGCCTTGGAAAGGGCACTGTGTGTTAGTCTACATTTCATGGACTACGAGACTGGGCACCTGGTGTGCGAATACAAGGATTGATGATCTCTCGGGATATGTCCGGTAAAGAATCAATATGTCTTAAATACATGGATTTATTAATCCACGCTTATTTGATGATATGTACTATGTAAAATCAATGATAGGATGTACTGGGACAATATTCATGGGGCAGATAGATGTATGTTGATTATACATAGTATGTATTATGTAAAATTAATAATAATATGTACTGGGACAATATTCATGGGGCAAATAAATGTATGTTGATTATACATAGTATGTAAAGGGGGACCCCCCATAACCCTAGACACTAATGGAGGTCCTGGAGTTTATAAGGTTGTTAAATGGCCATATAGGCTCCACCCCCGTGTGGGGGTGAAGCCTATTTGGGTGGGGTGGTCTCAGAAAATAGTTTAAGTGAAAACACTAGTTTTGGGGACTAGAGTTAAGAGTTGAGTCTTTTTTTTGATATACTGCGGGCGGAGGCCTTGGAGTTTATAAGGTTGTTAAGTGGCCATATAGGCTCCACCCCCGTGTGGGGGTGAAGCCTATTTGGGTGGGGTGGTCTCAGAAAATAGTTTAAGTGAAAACACTAGTTTTGGGGACTAGAGTTAAGAGTTGAGTCTTTTTTTGATATACTGCGGGCGGAGGCCTTGGAGTTTATAAGGTTGTTAAGTGGCCATATAGGCTCCACCCCCGTGTGGGGGTGAAGCCTATTTGGGTGGGGTGGTCTTAGAAAATAGTTTAAGTGAAAACACTAGTTTTGGGGACTAGAGTTAAGAGTTGAGTCTTTTTTTTGATATACTGCGGGCGGAGGCCTTGGAGTTTATAAGGTTGTTAAGTGGCCATATAGGCTCCACCCCCGTGTGGGGGTGAAGCCTATTTGGGTGGGGTGGTCTTAGAAAATAGTTTAAGTGAAAACACTAGTTTTGGGGACTAGAGTTAAGAGTTGAGTCTTTTTTTTGATATACTGCGGGCGGAGGCCTTGGAGTTTATAAGGTTGTTAAGTGGCCATATAGGCTCCACCCCCGTGTGGGGGTGAAGCCTATTTGGGTGGGGTGGTCTCAGAAAATAGTTTAAGTGAAAACACTAGTTTTGGGGACTAGAGTTAAGAGTTGAGTCTTTTTTGTATGTGGGGGTGTGAGTAGTGCCCCAGGGTTGTAATGCGTTCCAATCTTTGACTTACAAGGTCAGTGCTTTAAGTGTGGTTTAAGCTACAAGGGCTGGTGGGGTTATCAGTTTATTAGTTTATTCTCTAGTTTATTGATTGTGGGGCTTAATAGTAGGATTGTTGTGAAGTATAGGACGGAAGCTAGTTGTCCGATTATGATAAATGGGTCTTCGACTGGTTGTCCTCCGATTCAGGTTAGGATAGCGATAGTGGCGATTATGGTTCAAAATGTTAGTTGTGATAGTGGTCGGAATGTGCTTGTTCGTTGTTTTGAGTTGTGTGTAAGTGGGATTAGCAGTAGGATTATAATGGATATTATTAGGGCAAGTACTCCTCCAAGTTTGTTTGGGATGGAACGTAGGATGGCGTAGGCGAATAGGAAGTACCATTCTGGTTTGATGTGTGGTGGGGTTATTAGGGGGTTTGCTGGGGTAAAGTTTTCTGGGTCCCCAAGCAGTTGTGGGGAGAAAAGGGATAGGTACAGTAGTGTTATTATTATAAGGGCTGCCCCTAGCAGGTCTTTAGTTGAAAAGTATGGGTGGAACGGAATTTTATCTGAGTTTGAGTTTACCCCTGTTGGGTTGTTTGATCCCGTTTCGTGTAGGAATAGTATGTGTAGGATTGCAGTGGCTGAGATGATGAATGGCAGTAGGAAGTGGAAAGTGAAAAATCGTGTTAGTGTTGCGTTATCTACGGCGAACCCGCCTCAAATTCACTCTACTAGGGTGTTTCCTATATATGGAACTGCTGATAGTAGGTTTGTGATTACGGTAGCCCCTCAGAATGATATCTGTCCCCATGGCAGGACATAGCCCACGAACGCGGTTGCTATTACTAGGAATAGTAGGGCCACGCCGATGTTTCAGGTCTCTTTGTATAAGTATGAGCCGTAGTATAGGCCTCGCCCGATGTGTATATAAAGGCAGATAAAAAATATGGAGGCGCCGTTGGCGTGGATGTTTCGGATTAGTCAGCCGTGTTGTACGTCACGACAGATGTGGGCGATTGATGAGAATGCTGTGGAGGTGTCTGCGGTGTAGTGCATGGCCAAGAATAGGCCGGTGGAGATTTGGATTAGTAGGCACAGCCCTAACAAGGACCCAAAGTTTCATCAAGCGGAGATGTTTGATGGTGTGGGGAGGTCAATAAATGAGTTGTTTATTATTTTGATTATTGGGTGTGTTTTTCGGATTGGGGTCATTATTGGTTTTTATAGTTGAATAACAACGGTGGTTTTTCGTATCACAGGTTTTGGCATGGCCAAATGAAAATTATGTCGTACTTTGTTTTTTTTACTGTGTTGTGTATGGTGTTGGGGTTTATTGGTGTAGCGTCAAATCCTTCTCCTGTTTTTGGGGCGATGGGACTTGTAGTGTCTGCGTTGGGTGGTAGTGTGGTGTTAGTTATTTTTGGTGGGTCCTTTATTGCATTGGTGTTATTTTTAATTTATTTAGGTGGGATATTGGTAGTCTTTGCTTATTCTGTGGCACTTTCAGCAGACCAATATCCTGAGGTGTGGTTGGATTACTCTGTTTTGTATTATGTGTTTGGGTATTTTATATTAGTTTTGTTTTTAGTTTGGTACTTTGGAGGGTTGTCTATTGATGGGTGTGGGGCGTCTGGTGGGGACGATTTTGGTTTTGAGGGTACTCGGACTGATTTTAGTGGTGTTGCATTGATATATTCTTTGGGCGGGCCGTTATTATTGTTGTGTGGGGGGAGTTTAATGGTGGCCCTGTTTGTTGTCCTTGAGTTAACTCGAGGGTCGAGTTTTGGGGGGCTACGTGCGGTTTAGTAGTATGTGGTAATTGCGGCGGCTAGAGTGGCAATAAGTATGACTAGGTATGTTTTGATGTGTCCGGTGTGTGATTTGGACAGTTTTTTAGCTAGGGCGGTGTTAATTAATATGGCTGTTTTTGGGGCGATGGCCTCATATCAGATAAGGTCATTTAAGTGCATAGCGGTGTTTTGTCCGAATTGTATGTTGTATTTTGGTTGGGCTCGGTGTGCAAGGGTGTTAAAGAACCCCAGTTGTGTTGAGGATGTACTTGGTGTACTTTGTTTTGGTTTTAATAGGTTGGATGTTTGTATGGTGATATCTATAGCACATAGCAGGCCTACTAGCGTGATAATTGTGGCGGCTAGTTTTGTAATTGGGCCCATTGTTATTGTTTGGGGTGGGGTTGGTAGTATTGTTGTGGCCACAAATAGGCCAGATATAATACTTCCTATGGCGAGTCGTACTAGGGGTCGAGTCTGGCTTGGGTTTGTTTCTGCTGGGGTTGTAGTTGTGTTGTATCGAGGCTTATTTGTTTGGACATAAAAGGTTAGGCGTAGGCTGTAGGCGGCTGTAAGGGCGGTAGCAATAATAGTGGTTGATAGGGCTCAGGCGTTTAAGTGTGATGTGTTTATTGTTTCAATGATTACGTCTTTAGTGTAAAATCCAGCTAGGAAGGGGGCCCCTGTTAGGGCTAGGTTGCCGATAGTTATACAGGTTGTGGTTAGCGGTATTGTTTTTTGGGTGCTTCCTATTTTTCGGATGTCTTGTTCGTCCCCGAGATTATGAATTACTGAACCTGCGCATAGGAATAGTATGGCCTTGAAAAAGGCGTGTGTGGTGATGTGTAGGTATGTTAACTGTGGCTGGTTTAGTCCTAGTGTTAGTATTATTAGGCCGAGCTGGCTTGAGGTGGAGAAGGCAATGATCTTTTTGATATCGTTTTGTGTGAGGGCACAGAGTGCTGCAAAGGTTGTAGTTATTGCTCCTAGGCATAGGCAGAGGGTAGTTGTGGCCTGGCTGTTTTGTATTATTGGGAATAGCCGGGCCAGTAGAAAAATTCCGGCAACGACTATTGTGCTAGAGTGAAGTAGTGCTGATACTGGGGTTGGGCCTTCTATGGCTGCTGGCAGCCATGGGTGTAGCCCAAATTGGGCGGATTTTCCCATGGCTGCTAAGACTAGGCCTAGTA
The DNA here is from genome assembly GCF_029931775.1 of Euleptes europaea. NCBI lineage: Eukaryota > Metazoa > Chordata > Lepidosauria > Squamata > Sphaerodactylidae > Euleptes > Euleptes europaea. Next base: position 12,640 of record NW_026612421.1, on the reverse strand, counting down.
GTGGCAGGGTGGGGGGGGTCGTATGTGAGAATGTTTGTTGTACGTCCCATGTGTTGTAGTGTATTGCGAATCAAGCTAAAGACAGGATTAGTCCAATGTCTCCGATTCGGTTGTATATAACAGCTTGTAGGGCGGATGTGTTTGCATTGGTGCGCCCGTGCCACCACCCGATTAGTAAGAAGGATATGATGCCTACCCCTTCCCAGCCAACAAATAGTTGTAATAGGCTGTTTGCTGTTGTTATGGTTATTATGGCTAGGAGGAATAGTATTAAGTATTTTATAAATTTGTTTTTGTTCGGGTCTAGTTTTATATATCAATCTGAGAACTCCAGGATGGCCCAGGTGATAAATAGGGCTGTTGTTATAAACGTGGTAGAGTAAATATCAAATAGGAAGCTGATATTAATGTTGAAGGACGTTTGTAGTCAGGTAGCGTTGGTTATAGTTGTTTGTATTCCGTAGTTGATAAAAATATTGGTTGGAATTAGGCTTGTCAGGCAGGCAAGTTTAGTAGTTTGTGTGAAGTAGCCCGAGGCTTGTGTAATAAACATAGAGGTAATAATAGGGGCAATAAGGACTAGCAGGGTTGAAATTATGGTTGAGTAGAATAGTATGGAGGTCATGTACTTTCACTTGGAGTTGCACCAAGTAGTGTTAATGCCTAAGATTAAAGGAAGGTCTAATATCCTTTGAAAGTCTTGGGTTATAATGTGGAGTGGTCCGGAGAATTTAACTTCGGTAATTTGAATTAGCAGTTCCAATTTGTGTCGTCCCTCTCGGTATGCAAGGGGCGGGGTGCCCCTGTTGTTAAGTCCACAGCTTAGTGTTTTGATCAAACTATGCCTACTTCTGGGTGCTACAGGATTAGTTTTGGGTTTATAATTAATAGTGCCATAGGGATGAGGTGAAGGGCTATTAATAGGTGTTCTCGGGTGTTTGAGGGTGGGTGGGAGGTATTTGTTGGTGTTTTGTTTCGTTGCGTTATAATGAAGACATATAGGGAGTATAGGGCGGTTAATAGCGTCGTTAGGCCTGTTAAGATGATTGTTATGGTGGCTCAGTTTATAGCAGAAGTAATGATTATTAATTCCCCCATCAGGTTGATTGTAGGGGGTAGGGCCATGTTGGCTAAGTTTGCCATAAGTCATCATGTGGCTATAAGTGGGAGGGTGAGTTGAAGGCCCCGTGTTATTAATAAAGTTCGAGTGTGGGTTCGTTCATAGTTTGTGTTGGCTAGGCAAAATAGTATAGAAGAGGCTAATCCGTGGGCGACCATTAGAATTATTGTTCCTGAGATACTTCATGGGGTCTGAATTAGGGCTCCTGCAGTTACAAGGCCTATGTGGCTTACTGAGGAGTAGGCAATGATGGATTTTAAGTCTGTTTGACGTAGGCAAATGAGGCTGGTTATAATTATTCCCCAGAGGGCTAGAATAATGAGGGGGTAGCACATAGTTTGTGTTGTTGGGTTTAGGATTGGGGTGATTCGGATGATGCCGTATCCTCCCAGTTTAAGAAGTACGGCGGCCAGGATTATTGATCCAGCGATTGGGGCCTCAACGTGTGCTTTTGGTAGTCATAAGTGCATGGAGTATAGGGGTATTTTTACTATAAATGCTAGAAGACATGATAGTCATACTAGTGAGTTGGTTCATGTTATTAGTATTTCTGGGTGCTTTATTGACATTATTAGTGGTGTTGTGTGGTAGTTGTGGGTGTATGAATATAAAATTATTACTAATAGTGGGAGTGAGCCGGATAGTGTATAGAACAGGAAATAAGTGCCTGCGGCGAGTCGCTCTGTTTGGCTGCCCCAACGCGTGATAAGGATTAGTGTTGGGATTAGTGTTGCTTCAAATAACAGGTAGAATAGTATTAAGTTGTTTGAGGCGAATGTTAGAATTAGGGTGGTTTGTAGCAGAGCACAGGTTGATAAGAACAGGCGTTGTCGGGACTGAGGCTCTTTGGCCATGTGGCTTTGGCTTGCTACTACTATAAGTGGGAGCAATCAGGATGAAAGAATAGTCAGGGGGGTTGAGAATTGGTCGAGTGTTATCCATGTGTTGACATGTCAGATTTTTGTTAGTGTGGGGGCGTTTAATTGTCCTATTAATAGGAGTGTTGTTGTTATAGATAGGGCCGTATAAATGTGGAAGGTGTATTTAGTTGGGGCTAAAAGGGCGGTTGGGACTAGTATTACTGTTGCTATGGTTAGTTTTAGCATTTTAATAGGCTTATGGTTTTTAGGTGGTCTGTTGCGTGAGTGCGGGAGGATGCAGCTAATAGGGCCAGTCCTGCTCCTGCCTCACATGCGGACATGGTCAAGAGGGTAATTGGAAGGGTGGCAGTGGTTGACAGGTGTTGGGTTAAGGAGATAGCACTAAGTCCAATAAATAGGCTTAAAAGCAGGCCCTCGATGCATAGAAGGGCAGATACAAGATGTTTACGGTGGAGTGCTAGTCCTATAAGGCTTAGGGTAAAGATGGCTAGTATCAGTAGGTGTTGAGGTAGCATAGTTAGTGGCCCCATTATTTTGGGATGTACTAAGTCGAAATTAGTGATCTTGCTTTAGATTAGCCTCTATATTCTGCTCATTCTAGTCCTCCTTGGGATCACTCATAGACTAGGCCCAGGGCTAGTAGGGTGATAATTGTTGTAGTTCATATAAGGGTTGAATTGGGGGAGGGTAAGTTAATAGCTCACGGGGTTGGTAGGAGTAGGGCGATTTCTAGGTCAAAAAGTAGGAATAAGATAGCGACTAGAAAAAATCGCAATGAGAAAGGTAGTCGTGCTGAACCGACTGGGTCAAAGCCGCATTCGTATGGGGACAATTTTTCTGTGTCAGGGGTGGCTTGTGGTAGTCAAAAGCTAATGATGATTAGGGCGGCGGTTAGTGCGGTGGATATTAGAGTTACTATTATAATGTTTATTACTTCCTCTTAGGGTTAATTATGAGCTAAGGCTTTGTGAGTGGAAGTCACCTGTACTTTTAAATACTAAGGAAGTTATGAACCTCATCAATAGATTGAGATGTAAAGGAAGAGTCAAACAACGTCTACAAAGTGTCAGTATCATGCGGCCGCTTCGAATCCAAAGTGGTGGTCAGTGGTGAAGTGGAATTTTATTTGGCGTAGCAGGCAGACTACTAGGAAGCTAGTCCCAATGATTACATGTAGTCCGTGGAAGCCAGTGGCCACAAAAAAGGTGGTGCCATAGGCTCCGTCTGCTACTGTGAAAGAGGCCTCCAGATATTCTATAGCCTGTAGTAGTGTAAAGTAGGCCCCCAGTATGATTGTAAGCACTAGGGCCTGTATGGCCTCTTTTCGTTCTCCTCCTATGATTGAATGGTGGGCTCAGGTTACTGTAACACCTGATGCCAGTAGTACTGCGGTATTAAGTAGGGGAACTTCAAACGGGTTTAGGGGAGTAATTCCGCTTGGGGGTCAACAACCTCCAAGCTCTGGTGTAGGTGCAAGGCTTGAGTGATAGAATGCTCAAAAGAACCCGATGAAAAAGAAAACCTCTGAGGCAATGAATAAAATTATGCCATAACGAAGTCCCTGTTGAACTTGGTGGGTGTGGTGGCCTTGGTAGGTTCCTTCCCGAACAACATCTCGTCATCATTGCAGTATTGTTAATAGTATAGTGGTAAGGCCGATGGTTATTAATGTATTTGAGCCAAAGTGGAACCATATTGCGAGCCCAGAGGTTATTAATAAGGCTGCAATGGCCCCTGTTAGGGGCCATGGGCTTTGGTCTACTATGTGGAAGCTGTGGGCTTGGTGGGTCATTAAACGTTTTCTTGTAGGTAGAGACTTAATAATAGTACGAATACATATGCTTGGATCATTGCAACAGCGACTTCTAGGGCGGTTAACAATAGGAGGGTGACTGAGGTTAGCACTGATACTGATGGTATTAATGGCATTAATACAAGTGTGGCTGTTGAGATAAGTTGGATTAACAGGTGTCCTGCAGTTAGGTTTGCAGTAAGACGCACCCCCAGGGCTAGGGGTCGAATTAATAGGCTAGCTGTTTCGATAATTACTAAAATTGGAACTAGCGGGGTGGGTGTGCCCATGGGTAGTAGGTGTCCGATGGAGGCGGTGGGCTGGTTTCAAAGCCCAACAAGTACTGTAAATAGTCATATTGGTAGGGCCAGGCTTATGTTTATGGATAGTTGTGTGGTGGGGGTAAATGTGTATGGTAATAGCCCTAGCAGGTTGATTGTTAATAGGTATAACAAAATTGTTAATAGAAGCAGTGCTCAGGGGTGTCCTGTCTTACTGATTGGGGATATTAGTTGTTTTGTGGCGGTTTTTATTAGTCATAGTTTTAGTGCCCATGTGCGGCTTGGTATTAGATGTGTTTGTGAGTGAAATAGTGTTGTTGGGGCCAGTAGGGCAAGCAGGATTAATGGGACTCCTATTATCTGTGGGGTTGCGAATTGGTCGAATAGGTTTAACATCATAATCAGGATCAGCATGGGGGCTGGGTGCTTAGGGGTTTTGTAGTTGGTTGGTTGGCTATCTGGTGTTTTAACAGCTTTGGTTTTATTATAAGGAGGGTGATAAACCATACGGTTAACATAATTATAAGTCACGGAGCGGGGTTTAGTTGGGGCACGTCTTTAAGTGGTTATTGTTCCAATCTTTGGCTTAAAAGGCCAATGCTATTATGTAAAGCTTCTTAAAGATTGAAGTATCATGTTAGACCATAATTCGAAGTTGTCTAGGGTGGTGGCTTCTACTACAATGGGCATAAAGCTGTGGTTTGACCCGCAGATTTCTGAGCACTGGCCGTAAAATAGGCCTGGGGAAGCTGTAGTAAATGTTGTCTGGTTTAGTCGCCCAGGGATTGCATCGGTTTTAATGCCTAGTGAGGGGACGGCTCAAGAGTGAAGGACGTCTTCGGCTGAAATTAACATGCGGATCGGGGACTCTACGGGTACAACTATTCGGTGGTCTGTCTCTAGTAGTCGAATGGCCCCTGATCACAGGTCTGTTGTTGGGGTCATATAGGAGTCAAATGTTAGGTTTTCATAGTCTGTGTATTCGTAGCTTCAATATCATTGGTGTCCAAGGGCCTTAATTGTTAGGTGTGGGTTGTTAATCTCATCTATTAGGTACAGGATTCGTAAGGACGGCAGTGCAATTATGATTAGAATGATAGACGGCAGGACTGTTCAGATTATTTCAACTGCTTGGGCATCTATTGTGTTAGTGTGCGTTAGTGTGGTTGTTATTATAAGAGAGATAATATATAGGACGAAGGCGCTGATAAGGAATACGATTATAAGTGCGTGGTCGTGGAAGTGGAGGAGCTCTTCTATGATGGGGGATGCTGCGTCTTGGAATCCTAGTTGGGCAGGTTGTGCCATTGAGTCTCACAGGGGTTAGACTGTAATTTAGCCCTGACAGTGCTATGTAATAATTTACTAGAGGCTCGTGTTTGATAAGAGAGGGGTACGCAGTGGGCGTACGTTTAGCTTGAAACTAAAAGGTGGGGGTTCGAGTCCCTCGTCTCTTGGCAGGTTAAGATTGGACAAAGGCTGGTTCTTCATACGTGTGGTATGGGGGCGGGCAGCCGTGGAGTCACTCTAGGTTGACGTGTGTTAGTTCTGTGTTATTTGGGGTCCGTTTGGCAGAAAATGCCTCTCAGATAATATATATTATTATGATGACGGCAACAAGTGATGTTAGTGATCCAATTGATGAGACAGTGTTCCATAGTGTGTAGGCGTCTGGGTAGTCTGAGTACCGTCGTGGCATTCCAGCAAGACCTAAAAAGTGTTGGGGGAAGAATGTTATGTTTACGCCAATAAATATAACCCCGAATTGGGCTTTTGTTAAAGTGCTATGTAATGAGAAGCCAGTAAATAGTGGAAATCAGTGTACGAATCCGCCTATAATTGCAAATACTGCTCCTATAGATAAGACGTAGTGGAAGTGTGCGACTACGTAGTATGTGTCATGTAATACAATATCCAGGGATGAGTTTGCTAAGACGATCCCGGTTAGTCCGCCCACGGTAAACAGGAAGATAAAGCCAAGAGCCCACAGCAAGGCTGCGTCTCATTTGATTAGTCCGCCATGAAGGGTTGCTAACCAGCTGAATACTTTTACCCCAGTTGGGATTGCAATAATTATTGTGGCAGAGGTAAAGTATGCGCGGGTGTCTACATCCATGCCAACTGTGAATATATGGTGGGCTCAGACGATAAAACCAAGGAATCCGATAGAGACCATGGCCCACACCATGCCCATGTAGCCAAAGGGCTCTTTTTTACCAGCGTAGTATGCTACGATGTGGGAGATCATACCAAATCCGGGTAAAATTAAGATGTAAACTTCTGGGTGCCCAAAAAATCAGAACAGGTGTTGGTATAGCACGGGGTCTCCTCCGCCTGCCGGGTCAAAGAAGGTGGTGTTTAGGTTTCGGTCTGTTAATAGTATTGTGATGCCGGCAGCTAGTACTGGCAGAGACAGTAGAAGAAGTACTGCGGTGATAAGTACAGATCATACGAAGAGGGGGGTGTTGTATTGAGTTATTGCTGGGGCTTTTATATTAATGCAGGTGGTAATAAAGTTAATAGCCCCCAGGATGGAAGAAACCCCTGCTAGGTGCAGGGAAAAAATTGTCAGGTCTACGGATGCTCCTGCATGGGCCAGGTTGGCAGCTAGTGGTGGGTAGACGGTTCAGCCAGTTCCTGCCCCGGCTTCAACTCCGGAAGAGGCCAGTAAAAGGAGTAGTGAGGGGGGCAGGAGTCAAAAGCTTATGTTGTTTATTCGTGGAAAAGCCATGTCTGGGGCCCCAATTATTAGTGGAACCAGCCAGTTTCCGAAGCCCCCGATCATTACGGGTATTACCATGAAGAAGATTATTACAAAAGCATGGGCGGTTACAACCACATTATAGATTTGGTCGTCCCCAAGAAGGGTTCCAGGCTGGCTAAGCTCAGCTCGAATTAGCAAGCTTAGGCCAGTGCCGGCTATTCCGGCCCAGGCGCCAAAAAGTAGATACAGGGTGCCGATGTCTTTGTGGTTTGTCGAAAAAAATCAACGATTGATGGTCACAGGTAGGATGGCCGAGGGCAAGGCGGTGAGCTGTAGTCTCACAGACAGAGGTTTGAGTCCTTTTCGTACCAAGCTCCGTAGCGTAGAACGCAACAAAATGCAAGTTTGGAGACGCACCCAAAAAGGTGCCGGGGCTTCTCCCGTTTTTCTATAACGGGAGAAGGTAGATTGAAGCCCGCTGGATAGGGTGTTTAGTTGTTAACTAAAGTTTTATGGGATCAAAGCCCGTCGGTCTAGGGAGGTCTTAGCTTAATTAAAGTGTCTGAGTTGCATTCAGGAGATGTATATTAGTGTTTTACAGGCCTTCAGGGAATAAGATGTGTTTCTTGTTTGGGGCTTTGAAGGCCCCTGGTTTAAATAGTTAACCTAAGTCCCTGGGGGTGGGGCGGGGTTTATATGTTGTATAGTAGTGGTGTGATTGGTAGAAGGAGGGCTGTTGTAGTAGTTGCCGTGGTTATTAGGTGTGTGTGGTTGTTTTTGAATCGTCATGTGTTTTTTGTTGTGGTTGTGGTGGGCGGGTTTGTTAGTGTAGTGAAATAGGCTAGGCGGGTATAAAAGAATAGGCTTGGTAGGCTTATTAGGGCTAATGTTGTGGCTAGTGGGGTTAGCTGGTGTAGTGTTAGTTCTTTGATAATTAGCAGTTTTGGCATGAACCCTGTTAGGGGGGGAAGGCCCCCTAGTGATATTAGTGTTAGTATTATTATGGTTAAAAGTGTAGAGGAGTTAGACCAGGTGGTAGTAAGGTCTGTGATGTTTTTTGTTGATGCTGTTAATATAGAGGTAAATATTGCTGTGGTTGCGGCTAAATAGATAATTATGGTTAGTGTTGTAAGGCTGTGGCCCATAGTTAGGGCAATTGTTAATCATCCCATATGGGCGATTGAGGAGAAGGCCATGATTTTTCGGAGTTGTGTCTGATTTAGGCCTGACCACCCCCCAATTATTGTGGATAGGAGTCCCAGCACTAGGACCAGGTTTAGTGATAGGTGGTTGTGTATTATATAAAGTAGGGCTAGGGGGGCAAGTTTTTGTCATGTTGATATGATTAGGGCGGTTATTATTGTAGACCCCTGCAGGACCTCTGGGTATCAGAAGTGTGTTGGTGCCAAGCCTAGTTTTATTGCGATGGCTACTGTTAAAATTAGTGCAGTTGAGTTGTGCGTTGGCTGTATAATTGTTCATTGTCCGGTCTGTCAGGTGTTGATCAGGCTGGCCAGGAGGATTAGGGCAGCGGCTGCAGCTTGTGTTAGGAAATATTTTGTGGCGGCTTCTGTTGCTCGTGGGTGGTGTTGTTTAGTAATGTGTGGTAGTATGGCTAGTGTATTGATTTCTAGTCCAAGTCATGCAAGTAGTCAGTGGTGGCTTGATGTGGTGATGATGGTGCCTGTCGCTAGGCTTGAGATTAGGATTGTTTGTGTTATTGGGCTTATTAGTATAGGAAGGGTTGTGTACCAACATTGTCGGGGTATGGGCCCGAAAGCTTTATTAGCTGACTTTACTAGTAGGTAGTATAATTGGAAGTACACGAAGTTTTGGGCTTCGTAGTGCAGGTTCGTAGCCTGTCTTTCTAAGGAAGTGGGAGGGGCGAGTCTCCATATCATACTCTATCAAAGTAGTCCTTAATGTTTCGGGCACACTGCCAAAGTTTGGGTTATGTTAGTGGGGGGGTGCCTGATATTGAAATGGGTGTGGCAATGTATCAGACGCAAAGGGCTAGGGTTAGTGGTAGGAAGTTTTTTCAAAGTAGGTGCATTAGTTGGTCATATCGAAATCGTGGATATGATGCGCGGATTCACAGGAAGCCCAGTGTTAACATGCAGGTTTTAATCATAATATTTATTGAAAATAGTTCTGGGGTGTTGGGGCAGTTTGGGCCTAGGAATAGGATACATGAGAGGGTGTTTATTATTAAGATGTTTGCGTATTCTGCTAGGAAGAATAGTGCGAATGGGCCGGCTGCGTATTCAACATTAAATCCTGAGACAAGCTCTGACTCGCCTTCGGTTAGGTCGAATGGGGCCCGGTTTGTTTCTGCAATTGTTGAGATGTATCATATTATTATTAGTGGTCATACACATGTTGCTAATCACGTGTTTTTTTGTGTTGTTAGCAGGGTTTGTATTGAAAATCCCCCCGTGAATATTATGGTTGATAGTACAATGATTCCTATTGTTACCTCATAAGAGATAGTTTGTGCGACTGCCCGTAGGGCGCCAACGAGGGCGTATTTTGAGTTTGTTGCTCACCCAGATCATAGAATTGAGTATACAGCAAGGCTTGAGATAGCCAGTAGTATTAATAGGCCTAAATTAGCGTCCATGATGGGGTTTGGTATTGGAATGGGGGCTCAAATTGTTAGTGACAGTAGTAGTGCTAGTATTGGTATGGCTAAAAATAGTGTTGGTGTTGATGCCGTTGGTCGGATGGGTTCTTTGGTGAAAAGTTTTAGTCCGTCTGCAATTGGTTGTAGTAGGCCGTAGGGCCCTACAATGTTTGGGCCCTTGCGTAGTTGTATGTAGCCTAGGGTTTTTCGTTCTAATAGGGTTAGGAAGGCAACTGCTAGTAGGATTGGGATGATGAGTGTTAGTGGGTTAACTACTAGGGTTATTGTGGTTTTAATTATTAGGGAGAAGATTTGAGCTTCTGTTGTAAGGGCTTAGGCCTTTTGCATAATTACCTGGCTCTGCCACCCTAAAGCGTGGCCCTGGTCTTAGGCCGCTGGTTTTGATAAATGGGCTCTTTAGTGTGGGTAAGAGCTTGGTATTAGCACGTGGGGGTCCTATTGGTGCTTCTCCCTGGGTCCTTTCGTACTGAAGGGAGAAAAACATAGATAGAAACCGACCTGGATTTCTCCGGTCTGAACTCAGATCACGTAGGACTAGTTAATCGTTGAACAAACGAACCCTTGGTAGTGGCTGCACCACCAGGATGTCCTGATCCAACATCGAGGTCGTAAACCCTCTTGGCGATAGGGGCTCTAAAAGAGGATGGCGCTGTTATCCCTGGGGTAACTTGGTTCGTTGATCTGTGTTACAGGGTCAATTTTATGGTGGTCTCATTGGCTTGTGGGTCTTTGATAGATTTTTGGTCTGTGGTCTTGGAAGTTTTGTTTATTTCCGAAGTCGCCCCAACTAAAAACAAGGCTAAGGGGGGGGGGTAGAGGCCCCGTGGTTATTAGTTTTTGTTTTAAGCTCCACAGGGTCTTTTCGTCTTATGTTTACATCCTAGCTTTTTAACTAGGGGATCAAGTTCATTGATCTGCTTTAGGAGACAGTTGGGCCCTCATTTAGCCGTTCATACTAGTCATTATTTAAGTGACAAGTGATTACGCTACCTTTGCACGGTTAGAATACCGCGGCCGTTTAAAAGATCACTGGGCAGGCAGCACCTTTAATACTTGTGTGGCTAAAGGCTATGTTTTTGGTAAACAGTTGGGGCCCTAAGTGGCTGAGTTCCTTTTGTGGCGTTTAATCTGTCTGTGCTGCACTCCTGTGTTGGGTTAACAGGGGGTTATATTATATGGTTAAAAAGTGTGTTAAATTTTTCCATTTGTGGTCTGTTATTTACTGGTAGTTTATCTATTTCCAGTTTATGGGGGTGCATGTAGAGAGCGGGGCTCTTATTACTAATTTTAACAGTGGTGTCTCTATTGTGGTAGAGTAGCTCAGTTAAGTGGTCTAGGGGTTCTTGGTTTGTTTAGTATCTTTAAGATTGTGTGCTGTGACGCGTTTAGTTTTTGGTGGCTGCTTTAAGGCCAACTGGTGTGTTTTATTTGGTGTTTTCCTCTAGGATTGGTTGTTTTCAATTACAATAAGGCTGTACCCTTATTGTATATAGTATAGGAGTGACAGTGGTAAATATGCTTGTATTTAGGTTCAGGCGTCCTATAGTTGAACTAGAATTCTTTTATTGAGCAACCAGCTATCACCAGGCTCGATAGGCGTGTCACCTCTACCTAGCAGTCTCTCCAGCCTTTTGCCACAGGGACGGGTGTACTCAAAAAGTTGCTGTTAGGTAGCTCGTCTGGGTTCGGGTGAGCAGGTTTTAGTGCGCTTTATCTGTATTTGCTTATTAAACCATGATGCAAAAGGTACAAGGTCAGATCTTTGCTTTGTTGGTGCTTGGGGTTTTTCATAGTTCTTTCATTGTTCCCTTGCGGTACTATATGCTATTGCGTCAAGTGGGTGTTTTCTATCGCCTAAAAATATACTGGTACTGGGTTAAATGGTTTGGTTTATAGTGGGGCTTGAGGTTTTGAACTGTTTGTTGAGCTGTGGAGTTTGGGCTCAAGCGGGTTTTTGTTTAAACGTTTTTCAATTGTAAGTTGAATGCTTTATATAAGTGTAAGCTACCTCTTGATTTAGTGGCCAAGTGCACTTTCCAGTACACTTACCTTGTTACGACTTGCCTCATCTGTTGGTGTTTTGTTTTTTATAAAGTGTGGTTTATTAGTTCTTGAGGAGGGTGACGGGCGGTGTGTACGTGTCCCATGGCAGGCTTCAAACAGGCTTATCTTGCTTGTTTTACTGCTAAATCCACCTTCTGGTGAAGGTTTCATGTCACTTGTGGTGTTTTCTAGTGTAGAAAATGTAGCTCATCTCTGCCCCCTTATATGCTACACCTTGACCTGACGTGTTAAATGTTATCTATCTTACTTACGGCAGTTCTTTCATAAGGTAGGTTTGCGACGGCGGTATATAGGCTGGGTAAAGGCAAAAGGGGGTAAGGTTTGGCGTGGAGTATCGATTATAGGACAAGCTCCTCTAGGTTGGTTTGGGGCACCGTCAAGTCCTTAGAGTTTTAAGTTTTTCACTTGTAATTCTCTGGCGAGTTGCTAGTGTAAGGTGCAAGTTTGGTTTATGGCCAAGCATAATAGGGTATCTAATCCTAGTTTGGGCCTTGGCTTTCGTGAGTCGATGGGGCTTAATTAATTGTGGGAGGGGTGGAGTTGTTTTTGCATTGGTTAGTATTTTACAACGTAGGTGCAGCTCAGCCTTCTTTTATTAAGTTTTAGGGGTCTAGTCACTTTTTACGCCGAGTATTATTATTTTGGGGCTTTCGTATAACCGCGGTGGCTGGCACGAAATTTACCGCCCCGTCTGGTTTAACTGTGGCTAAGTCAAGCTTTATGGCTTATACATTAATGTTTATCACTGCTGGGCCCCGTGTGGGTGTGGCGGTGCTAGGTGTCTGGGGCTAAATAGTGTGGTGTGCCTGATACCTGCTCCTGGCCTAGTGGGTAGGCACTGTGTGGGGGTTTGCACAGGGGTGTGGAGGCTTGCATGTGTAATTCGAGTTAAAAATAATAATAAGTTTAGGACCAAAACGGTGTGTTTCCGGGAAATTACTAGGATCCATAACGGCAACTTCAGGGCCGTGCTTTAGTATTATTTAAGCTACAGTAACGGAGTTGCCGTTGTGTGGTTTAGTGTGTGTAATATATATATATATATATATATATATATATATACATTTTGGGGTTTTATTTTGTGTGTGGGGAGCTGCGATTTTTGTTCTTGTGGTATTATGGCAAGTCTTGGATCGCAACTAAGAAAAAATTTT
>NW_026612420.1:0-17552 GCF_029931775.1 Euleptes europaea | reverse complement strand
TAATAGGTATAACAAAATTGTTAATAGAAGCAGTGCTCAGGGGTGTCCTGTCTTACTGATTGGGGATATTAGTTGTTTTGTGGCGGTTTTTATTAGTCATAGTTTTAGTGCCCATGTGCGGCTTGGTATTAGATGTGTTTGTGAGTGAAATAGTGTTGTTGGGGCCAGTAGGGCAAGCAGGATTAATGGGACTCCTATTATCTGTGGGGTTGCGAATTGGTCGAATAGGTTTAACATCATAATCAGGATCAGCATGGGGGCTGGGTGCTTAGGGGTTTTGTAGTTGGTTGGTTGGCTATCTGGTGTTTTAACAGCTTTGGTTTTATTATAAGGAGGGTGATAAACCATACGGTTAACATAATTATAAGTCACGGAGCGGGGTTTAGTTGGGGCACGTCTTTAAGTGGTTATTGTTCCAATCTTTGGCTTAAAAGGCCAATGCTATTATGTAAAGCTTCTTAAAGATTGAAGTATCATGTTAGACCATAATTCGAAGTTGTCTAGGGTGGTGGCTTCTACTACAATGGGCATAAAGCTGTGGTTTGACCCGCAGATTTCTGAGCACTGGCCGTAAAATAGGCCTGGGGAAGCTGTAGTAAATGTTGTCTGGTTTAGTCGCCCAGGGATTGCATCGGTTTTAATGCCTAGTGAGGGGACGGCTCAAGAGTGAAGGACGTCTTCGGCTGAAATTAACATGCGGATCGGGGACTCTACGGGTACAACTATTCGGTGGTCTGTCTCTAGTAGTCGAATGGCCCCTGATCACAGGTCTGTTGTTGGGGTCATATAGGAGTCAAATGTTAGGTTTTCATAGTCTGTGTATTCGTAGCTTCAATATCATTGGTGTCCAAGGGCCTTAATTGTTAGGTGTGGGTTGTTAATCTCATCTATTAGGTACAGGATTCGTAAGGACGGCAGTGCAATTATGATTAGAATGATAGACGGCAGGACTGTTCAGATTATTTCAACTGCTTGGGCATCTATTGTGTTAGTGTGCGTTAGTGTGGTTGTTATTATAAGAGAGATAATATATAGGACGAAGGCGCTGATAAGGAATACGATTATAAGTGCGTGGTCGTGGAAGTGGAGGAGCTCTTCTATGATGGGGGATGCTGCGTCTTGGAATCCTAGTTGGGCAGGTTGTGCCATTGAGTCTCACAGGGGTTAGACTGTAATTTAGCCCTGACAGTGCTATGTAATAATTTACTAGAGGCTCGTGTTTGATAAGAGAGGGGTACGCAGTGGGCGTACGTTTAGCTTGAAACTAAAAGGTGGGGGTTCGAGTCCCTCGTCTCTTGGCAGGTTAAGATTGGACAAAGGCTGGTTCTTCATACGTGTGGTATGGGGGCGGGCAGCCGTGGAGTCACTCTAGGTTGACGTGTGTTAGTTCTGTGTTATTTGGGGTCCGTTTGGCAGAAAATGCCTCTCAGATAATATATATTATTATGATGACGGCAACAAGTGATGTTAGTGATCCAATTGATGAGACAGTGTTCCATAGTGTGTAGGCGTCTGGGTAGTCTGAGTACCGTCGTGGCATTCCAGCAAGACCTAAAAAGTGTTGGGGGAAGAATGTTATGTTTACGCCAATAAATATAACCCCGAATTGGGCTTTTGTTAAAGTGCTATGTAATGAGAAGCCAGTAAATAGTGGAAATCAGTGTACGAATCCGCCTATAATTGCAAATACTGCTCCTATAGATAAGACGTAGTGGAAGTGTGCGACTACGTAGTATGTGTCATGTAATACAATATCCAGGGATGAGTTTGCTAAGACGATCCCGGTTAGTCCGCCCACGGTAAACAGGAAGATAAAGCCAAGAGCCCACAGCAAGGCTGCGTCTCATTTGATTAGTCCGCCATGAAGGGTTGCTAACCAGCTGAATACTTTTACCCCAGTTGGGATTGCAATAATTATTGTGGCAGAGGTAAAGTATGCGCGGGTGTCTACATCCATGCCAACTGTGAATATATGGTGGGCTCAGACGATAAAACCAAGGAATCCGATAGAGACCATGGCCCACACCATGCCCATGTAGCCAAAGGGCTCTTTTTTACCAGCGTAGTATGCTACGATGTGGGAGATCATACCAAATCCGGGTAAAATTAAGATGTAAACTTCTGGGTGCCCAAAAAATCAGAACAGGTGTTGGTATAGCACGGGGTCTCCTCCGCCTGCCGGGTCAAAGAAGGTGGTGTTTAGGTTTCGGTCTGTTAATAGTATTGTGATGCCGGCAGCTAGTACTGGCAGAGACAGTAGAAGAAGTACTGCGGTGATAAGTACAGATCATACGAAGAGGGGGGTGTTGTATTGAGTTATTGCTGGGGCTTTTATATTAATGCAGGTGGTAATAAAGTTAATAGCCCCCAGGATGGAAGAAACCCCTGCTAGGTGCAGGGAAAAAATTGTCAGGTCTACGGATGCTCCTGCATGGGCCAGGTTGGCAGCTAGTGGTGGGTAGACGGTTCAGCCAGTTCCTGCCCCGGCTTCAACTCCGGAAGAGGCCAGTAAAAGGAGTAGTGAGGGGGGCAGGAGTCAAAAGCTTATGTTGTTTATTCGTGGAAAAGCCATGTCTGGGGCCCCAATTATTAGTGGAACCAGCCAGTTTCCGAAGCCCCCGATCATTACGGGTATTACCATGAAGAAGATTATTACAAAAGCATGGGCGGTTACAACCACATTATAGATTTGGTCGTCCCCAAGAAGGGTTCCAGGCTGGCTAAGCTCAGCTCGAATTAGCAAGCTTAGGCCAGTGCCGGCTATTCCGGCCCAGGCGCCAAAAAGTAGATACAGGGTGCCGATGTCTTTGTGGTTTGTCGAAAAAAATCAACGATTGATGGTCACAGGTAGGATGGCCGAGGGCAAGGCGGTGAGCTGTAGTCTCACAGACAGAGGTTTGAGTCCTTTTCGTACCAAGCTCCGTAGCGTAGAACGCAACAAAATGCAAGTTTGGAGACGCACCCAAAAAGGTGCCGGGGCTTCTCCCGTTTTTCTATAACGGGAGAAGGTAGATTGAAGCCCGCTGGATAGGGTGTTTAGTTGTTAACTAAAGTTTTATGGGATCAAAGCCCGTCGGTCTAGGGAGGTCTTAGCTTAATTAAAGTGTCTGAGTTGCATTCAGGAGATGTATATTAGTGTTTTACAGGCCTTCAGGGAATAAGATGTGTTTCTTGTTTGGGGCTTTGAAGGCCCCTGGTTTAAATAGTTAACCTAAGTCCCTGGGGGTGGGGCGGGGTTTATATGTTGTATAGTAGTGGTGTGATTGGTAGAAGGAGGGCTGTTGTAGTAGTTGCCGTGGTTATTAGGTGTGTGTGGTTGTTTTTGAATCGTCATGTGTTTTTTGTTGTGGTTGTGGTGGGCGGGTTTGTTAGTGTAGTGAAATAGGCTAGGCGGGTATAAAAGAATAGGCTTGGTAGGCTTATTAGGGCTAATGTTGTGGCTAGTGGGGTTAGCTGGTGTAGTGTTAGTTCTTTGATAATTAGCAGTTTTGGCATGAACCCTGTTAGGGGGGGAAGGCCCCCTAGTGATATTAGTGTTAGTATTATTATGGTTAAAAGTGTAGAGGAGTTAGACCAGGTGGTAGTAAGGTCTGTGATGTTTTTTGTTGATGCTGTTAATATAGAGGTAAATATTGCTGTGGTTGCGGCTAAATAGATAATTATGGTTAGTGTTGTAAGGCTGTGGCCCATAGTTAGGGCAATTGTTAATCATCCCATATGGGCGATTGAGGAGAAGGCCATGATTTTTCGGAGTTGTGTCTGATTTAGGCCTGACCACCCCCCAATTATTGTGGATAGGAGTCCCAGCACTAGGACCAGGTTTAGTGATAGGTGGTTGTGTATTATATAAAGTAGGGCTAGGGGGGCAAGTTTTTGTCATGTTGATATGATTAGGGCGGTTATTATTGTAGACCCCTGCAGGACCTCTGGGTATCAGAAGTGTGTTGGTGCCAAGCCTAGTTTTATTGCGATGGCTACTGTTAAAATTAGTGCAGTTGAGTTGTGCGTTGGCTGTATAATTGTTCATTGTCCGGTCTGTCAGGTGTTGATCAGGCTGGCCAGGAGGATTAGGGCAGCGGCTGCAGCTTGTGTTAGGAAATATTTTGTGGCGGCTTCTGTTGCTCGTGGGTGGTGTTGTTTAGTAATGTGTGGTAGTATGGCTAGTGTATTGATTTCTAGTCCAAGTCATGCAAGTAGTCAGTGGTGGCTTGATGTGGTGATGATGGTGCCTGTCGCTAGGCTTGAGATTAGGATTGTTTGTGTTATTGGGCTTATTAGTATAGGAAGGGTTGTGTACCAACATTGTCGGGGTATGGGCCCGAAAGCTTTATTAGCTGACTTTACTAGTAGGTAGTATAATTGGAAGTACACGAAGTTTTGGGCTTCGTAGTGCAGGTTCGTAGCCTGTCTTTCTAAGGAAGTGGGAGGGGCGAGTCTCCATATCATACTCTATCAAAGTAGTCCTTAATGTTTCGGGCACACTGCCAAAGTTTGGGTTATGTTAGTGGGGGGGTGCCTGATATTGAAATGGGTGTGGCAATGTATCAGACGCAAAGGGCTAGGGTTAGTGGTAGGAAGTTTTTTCAAAGTAGGTGCATTAGTTGGTCATATCGAAATCGTGGATATGATGCGCGGATTCACAGGAAGCCCAGTGTTAACATGCAGGTTTTAATCATAATATTTATTGAAAATAGTTCTGGGGTGTTGGGGCAGTTTGGGCCTAGGAATAGGATACATGAGAGGGTGTTTATTATTAAGATGTTTGCGTATTCTGCTAGGAAGAATAGTGCGAATGGGCCGGCTGCGTATTCAACATTAAATCCTGAGACAAGCTCTGACTCGCCTTCGGTTAGGTCGAATGGGGCCCGGTTTGTTTCTGCAATTGTTGAGATGTATCATATTATTATTAGTGGTCATACACATGTTGCTAATCACGTGTTTTTTTGTGTTGTTAGCAGGGTTTGTATTGAAAATCCCCCCGTGAATATTATGGTTGATAGTACAATGATTCCTATTGTTACCTCATAAGAGATAGTTTGTGCGACTGCCCGTAGGGCGCCAACGAGGGCGTATTTTGAGTTTGTTGCTCACCCAGATCATAGAATTGAGTATACAGCAAGGCTTGAGATAGCCAGTAGTATTAATAGGCCTAAATTAGCGTCCATGATGGGGTTTGGTATTGGAATGGGGGCTCAAATTGTTAGTGACAGTAGTAGTGCTAGTATTGGTATGGCTAAAAATAGTGTTGGTGTTGATGCCGTTGGTCGGATGGGTTCTTTGGTGAAAAGTTTTAGTCCGTCTGCAATTGGTTGTAGTAGGCCGTAGGGCCCTACAATGTTTGGGCCCTTGCGTAGTTGTATGTAGCCTAGGGTTTTTCGTTCTAATAGGGTTAGGAAGGCAACTGCTAGTAGGATTGGGATGATGAGTGTTAGTGGGTTAACTACTAGGGTTATTGTGGTTTTAATTATTAGGGAGAAGATTTGAGCTTCTGTTGTAAGGGCTTAGGCCTTTTGCATAATTACCTGGCTCTGCCACCCTAAAGCGTGGCCCTGGTCTTAGGCCGCTGGTTTTGATAAATGGGCTCTTTAGTGTGGGTAAGAGCTTGGTATTAGCACGTGGGGGTCCTATTGGTGCTTCTCCCTGGGTCCTTTCGTACTGAAGGGAGAAAAACATAGATAGAAACCGACCTGGATTTCTCCGGTCTGAACTCAGATCACGTAGGACTAGTTAATCGTTGAACAAACGAACCCTTGGTAGTGGCTGCACCACCAGGATGTCCTGATCCAACATCGAGGTCGTAAACCCTCTTGGCGATAGGGGCTCTAAAAGAGGATGGCGCTGTTATCCCTGGGGTAACTTGGTTCGTTGATCTGTGTTACAGGGTCAATTTTATGGTGGTCTCATTGGCTTGTGGGTCTTTGATAGATTTTTGGTCTGTGGTCTTGGAAGTTTTGTTTATTTCCGAAGTCGCCCCAACTAAAAACAAGGCTAAGGGGGGGGGGTAGAGGCCCCGTGGTTATTAGTTTTTGTTTTAAGCTCCACAGGGTCTTTTCGTCTTATGTTTACATCCTAGCTTTTTAACTAGGGGATCAAGTTCATTGATCTGCTTTAGGAGACAGTTGGGCCCTCATTTAGCCGTTCATACTAGTCATTATTTAAGTGACAAGTGATTACGCTACCTTTGCACGGTTAGAATACCGCGGCCGTTTAAAAGATCACTGGGCAGGCAGCACCTTTAATACTTGTGTGGCTAAAGGCTATGTTTTTGGTAAACAGTTGGGGCCCTAAGTGGCTGAGTTCCTTTTGTGGCGTTTAATCTGTCTGTGCTGCACTCCTGTGTTGGGTTAACAGGGGGTTATATTATATGGTTAAAAAGTGTGTTAAATTTTTCCATTTGTGGTCTGTTATTTACTGGTAGTTTATCTATTTCCAGTTTATGGGGGTGCATGTAGAGAGCGGGGCTCTTATTACTAATTTTAACAGTGGTGTCTCTATTGTGGTAGAGTAGCTCAGTTAAGTGGTCTAGGGGTTCTTGGTTTGTTTAGTATCTTTAAGATTGTGTGCTGTGACGCGTTTAGTTTTTGGTGGCTGCTTTAAGGCCAACTGGTGTGTTTTATTTGGTGTTTTCCTCTAGGATTGGTTGTTTTCAATTACAATAAGGCTGTACCCTTATTGTATATAGTATAGGAGTGACAGTGGTAAATATGCTTGTATTTAGGTTCAGGCGTCCTATAGTTGAACTAGAATTCTTTTATTGAGCAACCAGCTATCACCAGGCTCGATAGGCGTGTCACCTCTACCTAGCAGTCTCTCCAGCCTTTTGCCACAGGGACGGGTGTACTCAAAAAGTTGCTGTTAGGTAGCTCGTCTGGGTTCGGGTGAGCAGGTTTTAGTGCGCTTTATCTGTATTTGCTTATTAAACCATGATGCAAAAGGTACAAGGTCAGATCTTTGCTTTGTTGGTGCTTGGGGTTTTTCATAGTTCTTTCATTGTTCCCTTGCGGTACTATATGCTATTGCGTCAAGTGGGTGTTTTCTATCGCCTAAAAATATACTGGTACTGGGTTAAATGGTTTGGTTTATAGTGGGGCTTGAGGTTTTGAACTGTTTGTTGAGCTGTGGAGTTTGGGCTCAAGCGGGTTTTTGTTTAAACGTTTTTCAATTGTAAGTTGAATGCTTTATATAAGTGTAAGCTACCTCTTGATTTAGTGGCCAAGTGCACTTTCCAGTACACTTACCTTGTTACGACTTGCCTCATCTGTTGGTGTTTTGTTTTTTATAAAGTGTGGTTTATTAGTTCTTGAGGAGGGTGACGGGCGGTGTGTACGTGTCCCATGGCAGGCTTCAAACAGGCTTATCTTGCTTGTTTTACTGCTAAATCCACCTTCTGGTGAAGGTTTCATGTCACTTGTGGTGTTTTCTAGTGTAGAAAATGTAGCTCATCTCTGCCCCCTTATATGCTACACCTTGACCTGACGTGTTAAATGTTATCTATCTTACTTACGGCAGTTCTTTCATAAGGTAGGTTTGCGACGGCGGTATATAGGCTGGGTAAAGGCAAAAGGGGGTAAGGTTTGGCGTGGAGTATCGATTATAGGACAAGCTCCTCTAGGTTGGTTTGGGGCACCGTCAAGTCCTTAGAGTTTTAAGTTTTTCACTTGTAATTCTCTGGCGAGTTGCTAGTGTAAGGTGCAAGTTTGGTTTATGGCCAAGCATAATAGGGTATCTAATCCTAGTTTGGGCCTTGGCTTTCGTGAGTCGATGGGGCTTAATTAATTGTGGGAGGGGTGGAGTTGTTTTTGCATTGGTTAGTATTTTACAACGTAGGTGCAGCTCAGCCTTCTTTTATTAAGTTTTAGGGGTCTAGTCACTTTTTACGCCGAGTATTATTATTTTGGGGCTTTCGTATAACCGCGGTGGCTGGCACGAAATTTACCGCCCCGTCTGGTTTAACTGTGGCTAAGTCAAGCTTTATGGCTTATACATTAATGTTTATCACTGCTGGGCCCCGTGTGGGTGTGGCGGTGCTAGGTGTCTGGGGCTAAATAGTGTGGTGTGCCTGATACCTGCTCCTGGCCTAGTGGGTAGGCACTGTGTGGGGGTTTGCACAGGGGTGTGGAGGCTTGCATGTGTAATTCGAGTTAAAAATAATAATAAGTTTAGGACCAAAACGGTGTGTTTCCGGGAAATTACTAGGATCCATAACGGCAACTTCAGGGCCGTGCTTTAGTATTATTTAAGCTACAGTAACGGAGTTGCCGTTGTGTGGTTTAGTGTGTGTAATATATATATATATATATATATATATATATATACATTTTGGGGTTTTATTTTGTGTGTGGGGAGCTGCGATTTTTGTTCTTGTGGTATTATGGCAAGTCTTGGATCGCAACTAAGAAAAAATTTTTGCAATTAAATCTCGTTTTAGGGGTTTGGCGAGAAGCACTTTAATTGCAGGGAAAAATTCTTAGTGGGGGGTAAGGGGGGTTTGCCGGAGGTAGCCGTGTGAGTATGGGCGTGTTCGGGGCGTGGGTGTGTGTGGGTGTATGTGGGTGTATGGGGGGCGTGTGTGTGTGTGTGTGTGTGTGTGTGTGTGTGTGTGGGTATGGGTATGGGTATGGGTATGGGTGTGGGTATGGGTATGGGTATGGGTGTGGGTATGGGTGTAGGTGTAGGTGTAGGTGTAGGTATAGGTATAGGTATAGGTATAGGTGTCGTGTTTATTCATTGGTTTTTAGTCTAGTAAATAATTATATGTCCTTCGAGCATGAATAATTTACCCCTGGGTGGGCTTGTGGGATCGTGGGCCATCTTGCACCGTAGGTTCAGCAGAGTTGTTAGTTGACAGCCACTGGAAATGAGGTTGTGATATACCACCCTAAAAATAAAAATACCAGCCGCATGACAGCACAGGGATGCTATGAGTATGAGGAGACGTGTAACTAATCCTAGCAACCAAAGGCCTCTTAAAAGGCACGAGTGATACGTCAGCGATTAATGGACTTGACCTCACAGAA
Organism: Euleptes europaea; assembly: GCF_029931775.1. Lineage (NCBI taxonomy): Eukaryota > Metazoa > Chordata > Lepidosauria > Squamata > Sphaerodactylidae > Euleptes > Euleptes europaea. Next base: position 8,535 of record NW_026612420.1, on the reverse strand, counting down.
CCAGAGGCCTTGGAAAGGGCACTGTGTGTTAGTCTACATTTCATGGACTACGAGACTGGGCACCTGGTGTGCGAATACAAGGATTGATGATCTCTCGGGATATGTCCGGTAAAGAATCAATATGTCTTAAATACATGGATTTATTAATCCACGCTTATTTGATGATATGTACTATGTAAAATCAATGATAGGATGTACTGGGACAATATTCATGGGGCAGATAGATGTATGTTGATTATACATAGTATGTATTATGTAAAATTAATAATAATATGTACTGGGACAATATTCATGGGGCAAATAAATGTATGTTGATTATACATAGTATGTAAAGGGGGACCCCCCATAACCCTAGACACTAATGGAGGTCCTGGAGTTTATAAGGTTGTTAAATGGCCATATAGGCTCCACCCCCGTGTGGGGGTGAAGCCTATTTGGGTGGGGTGGTCTCAGAAAATAGTTTAAGTGAAAACACTAGTTTTGGGGACTAGAGTTAAGAGTTGAGTCTTTTTTTTGATATACTGCGGGCGGAGGCCTTGGAGTTTATAAGGTTGTTAAGTGGCCATATAGGCTCCACCCCCGTGTGGGGGTGAAGCCTATTTGGGTGGGGTGGTCTCAGAAAATAGTTTAAGTGAAAACACTAGTTTTGGGGACTAGAGTTAAGAGTTGAGTCTTTTTTTGATATACTGCGGGCGGAGGCCTTGGAGTTTATAAGGTTGTTAAGTGGCCATATAGGCTCCACCCCCGTGTGGGGGTGAAGCCTATTTGGGTGGGGTGGTCTTAGAAAATAGTTTAAGTGAAAACACTAGTTTTGGGGACTAGAGTTAAGAGTTGAGTCTTTTTTTTGATATACTGCGGGCGGAGGCCTTGGAGTTTATAAGGTTGTTAAGTGGCCATATAGGCTCCACCCCCGTGTGGGGGTGAAGCCTATTTGGGTGGGGTGGTCTTAGAAAATAGTTTAAGTGAAAACACTAGTTTTGGGGACTAGAGTTAAGAGTTGAGTCTTTTTTTTGATATACTGCGGGCGGAGGCCTTGGAGTTTATAAGGTTGTTAAGTGGCCATATAGGCTCCACCCCCGTGTGGGGGTGAAGCCTATTTGGGTGGGGTGGTCTCAGAAAATAGTTTAAGTGAAAACACTAGTTTTGGGGACTAGAGTTAAGAGTTGAGTCTTTTTTGTATGTGGGGGTGTGAGTAGTGCCCCAGGGTTGTAATGCGTTCCAATCTTTGACTTACAAGGTCAGTGCTTTAAGTGTGGTTTAAGCTACAAGGGCTGGTGGGGTTATCAGTTTATTAGTTTATTCTCTAGTTTATTGATTGTGGGGCTTAATAGTAGGATTGTTGTGAAGTATAGGACGGAAGCTAGTTGTCCGATTATGATAAATGGGTCTTCGACTGGTTGTCCTCCGATTCAGGTTAGGATAGCGATAGTGGCGATTATGGTTCAAAATGTTAGTTGTGATAGTGGTCGGAATGTGCTTGTTCGTTGTTTTGAGTTGTGTGTAAGTGGGATTAGCAGTAGGATTATAATGGATATTATTAGGGCAAGTACTCCTCCAAGTTTGTTTGGGATGGAACGTAGGATGGCGTAGGCGAATAGGAAGTACCATTCTGGTTTGATGTGTGGTGGGGTTATTAGGGGGTTTGCTGGGGTAAAGTTTTCTGGGTCCCCAAGCAGTTGTGGGGAGAAAAGGGATAGGTACAGTAGTGTTATTATTATAAGGGCTGCCCCTAGCAGGTCTTTAGTTGAAAAGTATGGGTGGAACGGAATTTTATCTGAGTTTGAGTTTACCCCTGTTGGGTTGTTTGATCCCGTTTCGTGTAGGAATAGTATGTGTAGGATTGCAGTGGCTGAGATGATGAATGGCAGTAGGAAGTGGAAAGTGAAAAATCGTGTTAGTGTTGCGTTATCTACGGCGAACCCGCCTCAAATTCACTCTACTAGGGTGTTTCCTATATATGGAACTGCTGATAGTAGGTTTGTGATTACGGTAGCCCCTCAGAATGATATCTGTCCCCATGGCAGGACATAGCCCACGAACGCGGTTGCTATTACTAGGAATAGTAGGGCCACGCCGATGTTTCAGGTCTCTTTGTATAAGTATGAGCCGTAGTATAGGCCTCGCCCGATGTGTATATAAAGGCAGATAAAAAATATGGAGGCGCCGTTGGCGTGGATGTTTCGGATTAGTCAGCCGTGTTGTACGTCACGACAGATGTGGGCGATTGATGAGAATGCTGTGGAGGTGTCTGCGGTGTAGTGCATGGCCAAGAATAGGCCGGTGGAGATTTGGATTAGTAGGCACAGCCCTAACAAGGACCCAAAGTTTCATCAAGCGGAGATGTTTGATGGTGTGGGGAGGTCAATAAATGAGTTGTTTATTATTTTGATTATTGGGTGTGTTTTTCGGATTGGGGTCATTATTGGTTTTTATAGTTGAATAACAACGGTGGTTTTTCGTATCACAGGTTTTGGCATGGCCAAATGAAAATTATGTCGTACTTTGTTTTTTTTACTGTGTTGTGTATGGTGTTGGGGTTTATTGGTGTAGCGTCAAATCCTTCTCCTGTTTTTGGGGCGATGGGACTTGTAGTGTCTGCGTTGGGTGGTAGTGTGGTGTTAGTTATTTTTGGTGGGTCCTTTATTGCATTGGTGTTATTTTTAATTTATTTAGGTGGGATATTGGTAGTCTTTGCTTATTCTGTGGCACTTTCAGCAGACCAATATCCTGAGGTGTGGTTGGATTACTCTGTTTTGTATTATGTGTTTGGGTATTTTATATTAGTTTTGTTTTTAGTTTGGTACTTTGGAGGGTTGTCTATTGATGGGTGTGGGGCGTCTGGTGGGGACGATTTTGGTTTTGAGGGTACTCGGACTGATTTTAGTGGTGTTGCATTGATATATTCTTTGGGCGGGCCGTTATTATTGTTGTGTGGGGGGAGTTTAATGGTGGCCCTGTTTGTTGTCCTTGAGTTAACTCGAGGGTCGAGTTTTGGGGGGCTACGTGCGGTTTAGTAGTATGTGGTAATTGCGGCGGCTAGAGTGGCAATAAGTATGACTAGGTATGTTTTGATGTGTCCGGTGTGTGATTTGGACAGTTTTTTAGCTAGGGCGGTGTTAATTAATATGGCTGTTTTTGGGGCGATGGCCTCATATCAGATAAGGTCATTTAAGTGCATAGCGGTGTTTTGTCCGAATTGTATGTTGTATTTTGGTTGGGCTCGGTGTGCAAGGGTGTTAAAGAACCCCAGTTGTGTTGAGGATGTACTTGGTGTACTTTGTTTTGGTTTTAATAGGTTGGATGTTTGTATGGTGATATCTATAGCACATAGCAGGCCTACTAGCGTGATAATTGTGGCGGCTAGTTTTGTAATTGGGCCCATTGTTATTGTTTGGGGTGGGGTTGGTAGTATTGTTGTGGCCACAAATAGGCCAGATATAATACTTCCTATGGCGAGTCGTACTAGGGGTCGAGTCTGGCTTGGGTTTGTTTCTGCTGGGGTTGTAGTTGTGTTGTATCGAGGCTTATTTGTTTGGACATAAAAGGTTAGGCGTAGGCTGTAGGCGGCTGTAAGGGCGGTAGCAATAATAGTGGTTGATAGGGCTCAGGCGTTTAAGTGTGATGTGTTTATTGTTTCAATGATTACGTCTTTAGTGTAAAATCCAGCTAGGAAGGGGGCCCCTGTTAGGGCTAGGTTGCCGATAGTTATACAGGTTGTGGTTAGCGGTATTGTTTTTTGGGTGCTTCCTATTTTTCGGATGTCTTGTTCGTCCCCGAGATTATGAATTACTGAACCTGCGCATAGGAATAGTATGGCCTTGAAAAAGGCGTGTGTGGTGATGTGTAGGTATGTTAACTGTGGCTGGTTTAGTCCTAGTGTTAGTATTATTAGGCCGAGCTGGCTTGAGGTGGAGAAGGCAATGATCTTTTTGATATCGTTTTGTGTGAGGGCACAGAGTGCTGCAAAGGTTGTAGTTATTGCTCCTAGGCATAGGCAGAGGGTAGTTGTGGCCTGGCTGTTTTGTATTATTGGGAATAGCCGGGCCAGTAGAAAAATTCCGGCAACGACTATTGTGCTAGAGTGAAGTAGTGCTGATACTGGGGTTGGGCCTTCTATGGCTGCTGGCAGCCATGGGTGTAGCCCAAATTGGGCGGATTTTCCCATGGCTGCTAAGACTAGGCCTAGTAGTGGCAGGGTGGGGGGGGTCGTATGTGAGAATGTTTGTTGTACGTCCCATGTGTTGTAGTGTATTGCGAATCAAGCTAAAGACAGGATTAGTCCAATGTCTCCGATTCGGTTGTATATAACAGCTTGTAGGGCGGATGTGTTTGCATTGGTGCGCCCGTGCCACCACCCGATTAGTAAGAAGGATATGATGCCTACCCCTTCCCAGCCAACAAATAGTTGTAATAGGCTGTTTGCTGTTGTTATGGTTATTATGGCTAGGAGGAATAGTATTAAGTATTTTATAAATTTGTTTTTGTTCGGGTCTAGTTTTATATATCAATCTGAGAACTCCAGGATGGCCCAGGTGATAAATAGGGCTGTTGTTATAAACGTGGTAGAGTAAATATCAAATAGGAAGCTGATATTAATGTTGAAGGACGTTTGTAGTCAGGTAGCGTTGGTTATAGTTGTTTGTATTCCGTAGTTGATAAAAATATTGGTTGGAATTAGGCTTGTCAGGCAGGCAAGTTTAGTAGTTTGTGTGAAGTAGCCCGAGGCTTGTGTAATAAACATAGAGGTAATAATAGGGGCAATAAGGACTAGCAGGGTTGAAATTATGGTTGAGTAGAATAGTATGGAGGTCATGTACTTTCACTTGGAGTTGCACCAAGTAGTGTTAATGCCTAAGATTAAAGGAAGGTCTAATATCCTTTGAAAGTCTTGGGTTATAATGTGGAGTGGTCCGGAGAATTTAACTTCGGTAATTTGAATTAGCAGTTCCAATTTGTGTCGTCCCTCTCGGTATGCAAGGGGCGGGGTGCCCCTGTTGTTAAGTCCACAGCTTAGTGTTTTGATCAAACTATGCCTACTTCTGGGTGCTACAGGATTAGTTTTGGGTTTATAATTAATAGTGCCATAGGGATGAGGTGAAGGGCTATTAATAGGTGTTCTCGGGTGTTTGAGGGTGGGTGGGAGGTATTTGTTGGTGTTTTGTTTCGTTGCGTTATAATGAAGACATATAGGGAGTATAGGGCGGTTAATAGCGTCGTTAGGCCTGTTAAGATGATTGTTATGGTGGCTCAGTTTATAGCAGAAGTAATGATTATTAATTCCCCCATCAGGTTGATTGTAGGGGGTAGGGCCATGTTGGCTAAGTTTGCCATAAGTCATCATGTGGCTATAAGTGGGAGGGTGAGTTGAAGGCCCCGTGTTATTAATAAAGTTCGAGTGTGGGTTCGTTCATAGTTTGTGTTGGCTAGGCAAAATAGTATAGAAGAGGCTAATCCGTGGGCGACCATTAGAATTATTGTTCCTGAGATACTTCATGGGGTCTGAATTAGGGCTCCTGCAGTTACAAGGCCTATGTGGCTTACTGAGGAGTAGGCAATGATGGATTTTAAGTCTGTTTGACGTAGGCAAATGAGGCTGGTTATAATTATTCCCCAGAGGGCTAGAATAATGAGGGGGTAGCACATAGTTTGTGTTGTTGGGTTTAGGATTGGGGTGATTCGGATGATGCCGTATCCTCCCAGTTTAAGAAGTACGGCGGCCAGGATTATTGATCCAGCGATTGGGGCCTCAACGTGTGCTTTTGGTAGTCATAAGTGCATGGAGTATAGGGGTATTTTTACTATAAATGCTAGAAGACATGATAGTCATACTAGTGAGTTGGTTCATGTTATTAGTATTTCTGGGTGCTTTATTGACATTATTAGTGGTGTTGTGTGGTAGTTGTGGGTGTATGAATATAAAATTATTACTAATAGTGGGAGTGAGCCGGATAGTGTATAGAACAGGAAATAAGTGCCTGCGGCGAGTCGCTCTGTTTGGCTGCCCCAACGCGTGATAAGGATTAGTGTTGGGATTAGTGTTGCTTCAAATAACAGGTAGAATAGTATTAAGTTGTTTGAGGCGAATGTTAGAATTAGGGTGGTTTGTAGCAGAGCACAGGTTGATAAGAACAGGCGTTGTCGGGACTGAGGCTCTTTGGCCATGTGGCTTTGGCTTGCTACTACTATAAGTGGGAGCAATCAGGATGAAAGAATAGTCAGGGGGGTTGAGAATTGGTCGAGTGTTATCCATGTGTTGACATGTCAGATTTTTGTTAGTGTGGGGGCGTTTAATTGTCCTATTAATAGGAGTGTTGTTGTTATAGATAGGGCCGTATAAATGTGGAAGGTGTATTTAGTTGGGGCTAAAAGGGCGGTTGGGACTAGTATTACTGTTGCTATGGTTAGTTTTAGCATTTTAATAGGCTTATGGTTTTTAGGTGGTCTGTTGCGTGAGTGCGGGAGGATGCAGCTAATAGGGCCAGTCCTGCTCCTGCCTCACATGCGGACATGGTCAAGAGGGTAATTGGAAGGGTGGCAGTGGTTGACAGGTGTTGGGTTAAGGAGATAGCACTAAGTCCAATAAATAGGCTTAAAAGCAGGCCCTCGATGCATAGAAGGGCAGATACAAGATGTTTACGGTGGAGTGCTAGTCCTATAAGGCTTAGGGTAAAGATGGCTAGTATCAGTAGGTGTTGAGGTAGCATAGTTAGTGGCCCCATTATTTTGGGATGTACTAAGTCGAAATTAGTGATCTTGCTTTAGATTAGCCTCTATATTCTGCTCATTCTAGTCCTCCTTGGGATCACTCATAGACTAGGCCCAGGGCTAGTAGGGTGATAATTGTTGTAGTTCATATAAGGGTTGAATTGGGGGAGGGTAAGTTAATAGCTCACGGGGTTGGTAGGAGTAGGGCGATTTCTAGGTCAAAAAGTAGGAATAAGATAGCGACTAGAAAAAATCGCAATGAGAAAGGTAGTCGTGCTGAACCGACTGGGTCAAAGCCGCATTCGTATGGGGACAATTTTTCTGTGTCAGGGGTGGCTTGTGGTAGTCAAAAGCTAATGATGATTAGGGCGGCGGTTAGTGCGGTGGATATTAGAGTTACTATTATAATGTTTATTACTTCCTCTTAGGGTTAATTATGAGCTAAGGCTTTGTGAGTGGAAGTCACCTGTACTTTTAAATACTAAGGAAGTTATGAACCTCATCAATAGATTGAGATGTAAAGGAAGAGTCAAACAACGTCTACAAAGTGTCAGTATCATGCGGCCGCTTCGAATCCAAAGTGGTGGTCAGTGGTGAAGTGGAATTTTATTTGGCGTAGCAGGCAGACTACTAGGAAGCTAGTCCCAATGATTACATGTAGTCCGTGGAAGCCAGTGGCCACAAAAAAGGTGGTGCCATAGGCTCCGTCTGCTACTGTGAAAGAGGCCTCCAGATATTCTATAGCCTGTAGTAGTGTAAAGTAGGCCCCCAGTATGATTGTAAGCACTAGGGCCTGTATGGCCTCTTTTCGTTCTCCTCCTATGATTGAATGGTGGGCTCAGGTTACTGTAACACCTGATGCCAGTAGTACTGCGGTATTAAGTAGGGGAACTTCAAACGGGTTTAGGGGAGTAATTCCGCTTGGGGGTCAACAACCTCCAAGCTCTGGTGTAGGTGCAAGGCTTGAGTGATAGAATGCTCAAAAGAACCCGATGAAAAAGAAAACCTCTGAGGCAATGAATAAAATTATGCCATAACGAAGTCCCTGTTGAACTTGGTGGGTGTGGTGGCCTTGGTAGGTTCCTTCCCGAACAACATCTCGTCATCATTGCAGTATTGTTAATAGTATAGTGGTAAGGCCGATGGTTATTAATGTATTTGAGCCAAAGTGGAACCATATTGCGAGCCCAGAGGTTATTAATAAGGCTGCAATGGCCCCTGTTAGGGGCCATGGGCTTTGGTCTACTATGTGGAAGCTGTGGGCTTGGTGGGTCATTAAACGTTTTCTTGTAGGTAGAGACTTAATAATAGTACGAATACATATGCTTGGATCATTGCAACAGCGACTTCTAGGGCGGTTAACAATAGGAGGGTGACTGAGGTTAGCACTGATACTGATGGTATTAATGGCATTAATACAAGTGTGGCTGTTGAGATAAGTTGGATTAACAGGTGTCCTGCAGTTAGGTTTGCAGTAAGACGCACCCCCAGGGCTAGGGGTCGAATTAATAGGCTAGCTGTTTCGATAATTACTAAAATTGGAACTAGCGGGGTGGGTGTGCCCATGGGTAGTAGGTGTCCGATGGAGGCGGTGGGCTGGTTTCAAAGCCCAACAAGTACTGTAAATAGTCATATTGGTAGGGCCAGGCTTATGTTTATGGATAGTTGTGTGGTGGGGGTAAATGTGTATGGTAATAGCCCTAGCAGGTTGATTGTTAATAGGTATAACAAAATTGTTAATAGAAGCAGTGCTCAGGGGTGTCCTGTCTTACTGATTGGGGATATTAGTTGTTTTGTGGCGGTTTTTATTAGTCATAGTTTTAGTGCCCA
>NW_026612419.1:0-17559 GCF_029931775.1 Euleptes europaea | reverse complement strand
TTGAAGCCGGGGCAGGAACTGGCTGAACCGTCTACCCACCACTAGCTGCCAACCTGGCCCATGCAGGAGCATCCGTAGACCTGACAATTTTTTCCCTGCACCTAGCAGGGGTTTCTTCCATCCTGGGGGCTATTAACTTTATTACCACCTGCATTAATATAAAAGCCCCAGCAATAACTCAATACAACACCCCCCTCTTCGTATGATCTGTACTTATCACCGCAGTACTTCTTCTACTGTCTCTGCCAGTACTAGCTGCCGGCATCACAATACTATTAACAGACCGAAACCTAAACACCACCTTCTTTGACCCGGCAGGCGGAGGAGACCCCGTGCTATACCAACACCTGTTCTGATTTTTTGGGCACCCAGAAGTTTACATCTTAATTTTACCCGGATTTGGTATGATCTCCCACATCGTAGCATACTACGCTGGTAAAAAAGAGCCCTTTGGCTACATGGGCATGGTGTGGGCCATGGTCTCTATCGGATTCCTTGGTTTTATCGTCTGAGCCCACCATATATTCACAGTTGGCATGGATGTAGACACCCGCGCATACTTTACCTCTGCCACAATAATTATTGCAATCCCAACTGGGGTAAAAGTATTCAGCTGGTTAGCAACCCTTCATGGCGGACTAATCAAATGAGACGCAGCCTTGCTGTGGGCTCTTGGCTTTATCTTCCTGTTTACCGTGGGCGGACTAACCGGGATCGTCTTAGCAAACTCATCCCTGGATATTGTATTACATGACACATACTACGTAGTCGCACACTTCCACTACGTCTTATCTATAGGAGCAGTATTTGCAATTATAGGCGGATTCGTACACTGATTTCCACTATTTACTGGCTTCTCATTACATAGCACTTTAACAAAAGCCCAATTCGGGGTTATATTTATTGGCGTAAACATAACATTCTTCCCCCAACACTTTTTAGGTCTTGCTGGAATGCCACGACGGTACTCAGACTACCCAGACGCCTACACACTATGGAACACTGTCTCATCAATTGGATCACTAACATCACTTGTTGCCGTCATCATAATAATATATATTATCTGAGAGGCATTTTCTGCCAAACGGACCCCAAATAACACAGAACTAACACACGTCAACCTAGAGTGACTCCACGGCTGCCCGCCCCCATACCACACGTATGAAGAACCAGCCTTTGTCCAATCTTAACCTGCCAAGAGACGAGGGACTCGAACCCCCACCTTTTAGTTTCAAGCTAAACGTACGCCCACTGCGTACCCCTCTCTTATCAAACACGAGCCTCTAGTAAATTATTACATAGCACTGTCAGGGCTAAATTACAGTCTAACCCCTGTGAGACTCAATGGCACAACCTGCCCAACTAGGATTCCAAGACGCAGCATCCCCCATCATAGAAGAGCTCCTCCACTTCCACGACCACGCACTTATAATCGTATTCCTTATCAGCGCCTTCGTCCTATATATTATCTCTCTTATAATAACAACCACACTAACGCACACTAACACAATAGATGCCCAAGCAGTTGAAATAATCTGAACAGTCCTGCCGTCTATCATTCTAATCATAATTGCACTGCCGTCCTTACGAATCCTGTACCTAATAGATGAGATTAACAACCCACACCTAACAATTAAGGCCCTTGGACACCAATGATATTGAAGCTACGAATACACAGACTATGAAAACCTAACATTTGACTCCTATATGACCCCAACAACAGACCTGTGATCAGGGGCCATTCGACTACTAGAGACAGACCACCGAATAGTTGTACCCGTAGAGTCCCCGATCCGCATGTTAATTTCAGCCGAAGACGTCCTTCACTCTTGAGCCGTCCCCTCACTAGGCATTAAAACCGATGCAATCCCTGGGCGACTAAACCAGACAACATTTACTACAGCTTCCCCAGGCCTATTTTACGGCCAGTGCTCAGAAATCTGCGGGTCAAACCACAGCTTTATGCCCATTGTAGTAGAAGCCACCACCCTAGACAACTTCGAATTATGGTCTAACATGATACTTCAATCTTTAAGAAGCTTTACATAATAGCATTGGCCTTTTAAGCCAAAGATTGGAACAATAACCACTTAAAGACGTGCCCCAACTAAACCCCGCTCCGTGACTTATAATTATGTTAACCGTATGGTTTATCACCCTCCTTATAATAAAACCAAAGCTGTTAAAACACCAGATAGCCAACCAACCAACTACAAAACCCCTAAGCACCCAGCCCCCATGCTGATCCTGATTATGATGTTAAACCTATTCGACCAATTCGCAACCCCACAGATAATAGGAGTCCCATTAATCCTGCTTGCCCTACTGGCCCCAACAACACTATTTCACTCACAAACACATCTAATACCAAGCCGCACATGGGCACTAAAACTATGACTAATAAAAACCGCCACAAAACAACTAATATCCCCAATCAGTAAGACAGGACACCCCTGAGCACTGCTTCTATTAACAATTTTGTTATACCTATTAACAATCAACCTGCTAGGGCTATTACCATACACATTTACCCCCACCACACAACTATCCATAAACATAAGCCTGGCCCTACCAATATGACTATTTACAGTACTTGTTGGGCTTTGAAACCAGCCCACCGCCTCCATCGGACACCTACTACCCATGGGCACACCCACCCCGCTAGTTCCAATTTTAGTAATTATCGAAACAGCTAGCCTATTAATTCGACCCCTAGCCCTGGGGGTGCGTCTTACTGCAAACCTAACTGCAGGACACCTGTTAATCCAACTTATCTCAACAGCCACACTTGTATTAATGCCATTAATACCATCAGTATCAGTGCTAACCTCAGTCACCCTCCTATTGTTAACCGCCCTAGAAGTCGCTGTTGCAATGATCCAAGCATATGTATTCGTACTATTATTAAGTCTCTACCTACAAGAAAACGTTTAATGACCCACCAAGCCCACAGCTTCCACATAGTAGACCAAAGCCCATGGCCCCTAACAGGGGCCATTGCAGCCTTATTAATAACCTCTGGGCTCGCAATATGGTTCCACTTTGGCTCAAATACATTAATAACCATCGGCCTTACCACTATACTATTAACAATACTGCAATGATGACGAGATGTTGTTCGGGAAGGAACCTACCAAGGCCACCACACCCACCAAGTTCAACAGGGACTTCGTTATGGCATAATTTTATTCATTGCCTCAGAGGTTTTCTTTTTCATCGGGTTCTTTTGAGCATTCTATCACTCAAGCCTTGCACCTACACCAGAGCTTGGAGGTTGTTGACCCCCAAGCGGAATTACTCCCCTAAACCCGTTTGAAGTTCCCCTACTTAATACCGCAGTACTACTGGCATCAGGTGTTACAGTAACCTGAGCCCACCATTCAATCATAGGAGGAGAACGAAAAGAGGCCATACAGGCCCTAGTGCTTACAATCATACTGGGGGCCTACTTTACACTACTACAGGCTATAGAATATCTGGAGGCCTCTTTCACAGTAGCAGACGGAGCCTATGGCACCACCTTTTTTGTGGCCACTGGCTTCCACGGACTACATGTAATCATTGGGACTAGCTTCCTAGTAGTCTGCCTGCTACGCCAAATAAAATTCCACTTCACCACTGACCACCACTTTGGATTCGAAGCGGCCGCATGATACTGACACTTTGTAGACGTTGTTTGACTCTTCCTTTACATCTCAATCTATTGATGAGGTTCATAACTTCCTTAGTATTTAAAAGTACAGGTGACTTCCACTCACAAAGCCTTAGCTCATAATTAACCCTAAGAGGAAGTAATAAACATTATAATAGTAACTCTAATATCCACCGCACTAACCGCCGCCCTAATCATCATTAGCTTTTGACTACCACAAGCCACCCCTGACACAGAAAAATTGTCCCCATACGAATGCGGCTTTGACCCAGTCGGTTCAGCACGACTACCTTTCTCATTGCGATTTTTTCTAGTCGCTATCTTATTCCTACTTTTTGACCTAGAAATCGCCCTACTCCTACCAACCCCGTGAGCTATTAACTTACCCTCCCCCAATTCAACCCTTATATGAACTACAACAATTATCACCCTACTAGCCCTGGGCCTAGTCTATGAGTGATCCCAAGGAGGACTAGAATGAGCAGAATATAGAGGCTAATCTAAAGCAAGATCACTAATTTCGACTTAGTACATCCCAAAATAATGGGGCCACTAACTATGCTACCTCAACACCTACTGATACTAGCCATCTTTACCCTAAGCCTTATAGGACTAGCACTCCACCGTAAACATCTTGTATCTGCCCTTCTATGCATCGAGGGCCTGCTTTTAAGCCTATTTATTGGACTTAGTGCTATCTCCTTAACCCAACACCTGTCAACCACTGCCACCCTTCCAATTACCCTCTTGACCATGTCCGCATGTGAGGCAGGAGCAGGACTGGCCCTATTAGCTGCATCCTCCCGCACTCACGCAACAGACCACCTAAAAACCATAAGCCTATTAAAATGCTAAAACTAACCATAGCAACAGTAATACTAGTCCCAACCGCCCTTTTAGCCCCAACTAAATACACCTTCCACATTTATACGGCCCTATCTATAACAACAACACTCCTATTAATAGGACAATTAAACGCCCCCACACTAACAAAAATCTGACATGTCAACACATGGATAACACTCGACCAATTCTCAACCCCCCTGACTATTCTTTCATCCTGATTGCTCCCACTTATAGTAGTAGCAAGCCAAAGCCACATGGCCAAAGAGCCTCAGTCCCGACAACGCCTGTTCTTATCAACCTGTGCTCTGCTACAAACCACCCTAATTCTAACATTCGCCTCAAACAACTTAATACTATTCTACCTGTTATTTGAAGCAACACTAATCCCAACACTAATCCTTATCACGCGTTGGGGCAGCCAAACAGAGCGACTCGCCGCAGGCACTTATTTCCTGTTCTATACACTATCCGGCTCACTCCCACTATTAGTAATAATTTTATATTCATACACCCACAACTACCACACAACACCACTAATAATGTCAATAAAGCACCCAGAAATACTAATAACATGAACCAACTCACTAGTATGACTATCATGTCTTCTAGCATTTATAGTAAAAATACCCCTATACTCCATGCACTTATGACTACCAAAAGCACACGTTGAGGCCCCAATCGCTGGATCAATAATCCTGGCCGCCGTACTTCTTAAACTGGGAGGATACGGCATCATCCGAATCACCCCAATCCTAAACCCAACAACACAAACTATGTGCTACCCCCTCATTATTCTAGCCCTCTGGGGAATAATTATAACCAGCCTCATTTGCCTACGTCAAACAGACTTAAAATCCATCATTGCCTACTCCTCAGTAAGCCACATAGGCCTTGTAACTGCAGGAGCCCTAATTCAGACCCCATGAAGTATCTCAGGAACAATAATTCTAATGGTCGCCCACGGATTAGCCTCTTCTATACTATTTTGCCTAGCCAACACAAACTATGAACGAACCCACACTCGAACTTTATTAATAACACGGGGCCTTCAACTCACCCTCCCACTTATAGCCACATGATGACTTATGGCAAACTTAGCCAACATGGCCCTACCCCCTACAATCAACCTGATGGGGGAATTAATAATCATTACTTCTGCTATAAACTGAGCCACCATAACAATCATCTTAACAGGCCTAACGACGCTATTAACCGCCCTATACTCCCTATATGTCTTCATTATAACGCAACGAAACAAAACACCAACAAATACCTCCCACCCACCCTCAAACACCCGAGAACACCTATTAATAGCCCTTCACCTCATCCCTATGGCACTATTAATTATAAACCCAAAACTAATCCTGTAGCACCCAGAAGTAGGCATAGTTTGATCAAAACACTAAGCTGTGGACTTAACAACAGGGGCACCCCGCCCCTTGCATACCGAGAGGGACGACACAAATTGGAACTGCTAATTCAAATTACCGAAGTTAAATTCTCCGGACCACTCCACATTATAACCCAAGACTTTCAAAGGATATTAGACCTTCCTTTAATCTTAGGCATTAACACTACTTGGTGCAACTCCAAGTGAAAGTACATGACCTCCATACTATTCTACTCAACCATAATTTCAACCCTGCTAATCCTTATTGCCCCTATTATTACCTCTATGTTTATTACACAAGCCTCGGGCTACTTCACACAAACTACTAAACTTGCCTGCCTGACAAGCCTAATTCCAACCAATATTTTTATCAACTACGGAATACAAACAACTATAACCAACGCTACCTGACTACAAACGTCCTTCAACATTAATATCAGCTTCCTATTTGATATTTACTCTACCACGTTTATAACAACAGCCCTATTTATCACCTGGGCCATCCTGGAGTTCTCAGATTGATATATAAAACTAGACCCGAACAAAAACAAATTTATAAAATACTTAATACTATTCCTCCTAGCCATAATAACCATAACAACAGCAAACAGCCTATTACAACTATTTGTTGGCTGGGAAGGGGTAGGCATCATATCCTTCTTACTAATCGGGTGGTGGCACGGGCGCACCAATGCAAACACATCCGCCCTACAAGCTGTTATATACAACCGAATCGGAGACATTGGACTAATCCTGTCTTTAGCTTGATTCGCAATACACTACAACACATGGGACGTACAACAAACATTCTCACATACGACCCCCCCCACCCTGCCACTACTAGGCCTAGTCTTAGCAGCCATGGGAAAATCCGCCCAATTTGGGCTACACCCATGGCTGCCAGCAGCCATAGAAGGCCCAACCCCAGTATCAGCACTACTTCACTCTAGCACAATAGTCGTTGCCGGAATTTTTCTACTGGCCCGGCTATTCCCAATAATACAAAACAGCCAGGCCACAACTACCCTCTGCCTATGCCTAGGAGCAATAACTACAACCTTTGCAGCACTCTGTGCCCTCACACAAAACGATATCAAAAAGATCATTGCCTTCTCCACCTCAAGCCAGCTCGGCCTAATAATACTAACACTAGGACTAAACCAGCCACAGTTAACATACCTACACATCACCACACACGCCTTTTTCAAGGCCATACTATTCCTATGCGCAGGTTCAGTAATTCATAATCTCGGGGACGAACAAGACATCCGAAAAATAGGAAGCACCCAAAAAACAATACCGCTAACCACAACCTGTATAACTATCGGCAACCTAGCCCTAACAGGGGCCCCCTTCCTAGCTGGATTTTACACTAAAGACGTAATCATTGAAACAATAAACACATCACACTTAAACGCCTGAGCCCTATCAACCACTATTATTGCTACCGCCCTTACAGCCGCCTACAGCCTACGCCTAACCTTTTATGTCCAAACAAATAAGCCTCGATACAACACAACTACAACCCCAGCAGAAACAAACCCAAGCCAGACTCGACCCCTAGTACGACTCGCCATAGGAAGTATTATATCTGGCCTATTTGTGGCCACAACAATACTACCAACCCCACCCCAAACAATAACAATGGGCCCAATTACAAAACTAGCCGCCACAATTATCACGCTAGTAGGCCTGCTATGTGCTATAGATATCACCATACAAACATCCAACCTATTAAAACCAAAACAAAGTACACCAAGTACATCCTCAACACAACTGGGGTTCTTTAACACCCTTGCACACCGAGCCCAACCAAAATACAACATACAATTCGGACAAAACACCGCTATGCACTTAAATGACCTTATCTGATATGAGGCCATCGCCCCAAAAACAGCCATATTAATTAACACCGCCCTAGCTAAAAAACTGTCCAAATCACACACCGGACACATCAAAACATACCTAGTCATACTTATTGCCACTCTAGCCGCCGCAATTACCACATACTACTAAACCGCACGTAGCCCCCCAAAACTCGACCCTCGAGTTAACTCAAGGACAACAAACAGGGCCACCATTAAACTCCCCCCACACAACAATAATAACGGCCCGCCCAAAGAATATATCAATGCAACACCACTAAAATCAGTCCGAGTACCCTCAAAACCAAAATCGTCCCCACCAGACGCCCCACACCCATCAATAGACAACCCTCCAAAGTACCAAACTAAAAACAAAACTAATATAAAATACCCAAACACATAATACAAAACAGAGTAATCCAACCACACCTCAGGATATTGGTCTGCTGAAAGTGCCACAGAATAAGCAAAGACTACCAATATCCCACCTAAATAAATTAAAAATAACACCAATGCAATAAAGGACCCACCAAAAATAACTAACACCACACTACCACCCAACGCAGACACTACAAGTCCCATCGCCCCAAAAACAGGAGAAGGATTTGACGCTACACCAATAAACCCCAACACCATACACAACACAGTAAAAAAAACAAAGTACGACATAATTTTCATTTGGCCATGCCAAAACCTGTGATACGAAAAACCACCGTTGTTATTCAACTATAAAAACCAATAATGACCCCAATCCGAAAAACACACCCAATAATCAAAATAATAAACAACTCATTTATTGACCTCCCCACACCATCAAACATCTCCGCTTGATGAAACTTTGGGTCCTTGTTAGGGCTGTGCCTACTAATCCAAATCTCCACCGGCCTATTCTTGGCCATGCACTACACCGCAGACACCTCCACAGCATTCTCATCAATCGCCCACATCTGTCGTGACGTACAACACGGCTGACTAATCCGAAACATCCACGCCAACGGCGCCTCCATATTTTTTATCTGCCTTTATATACACATCGGGCGAGGCCTATACTACGGCTCATACTTATACAAAGAGACCTGAAACATCGGCGTGGCCCTACTATTCCTAGTAATAGCAACCGCGTTCGTGGGCTATGTCCTGCCATGGGGACAGATATCATTCTGAGGGGCTACCGTAATCACAAACCTACTATCAGCAGTTCCATATATAGGAAACACCCTAGTAGAGTGAATTTGAGGCGGGTTCGCCGTAGATAACGCAACACTAACACGATTTTTCACTTTCCACTTCCTACTGCCATTCATCATCTCAGCCACTGCAATCCTACACATACTATTCCTACACGAAACGGGATCAAACAACCCAACAGGGGTAAACTCAAACTCAGATAAAATTCCGTTCCACCCATACTTTTCAACTAAAGACCTGCTAGGGGCAGCCCTTATAATAATAACACTACTGTACCTATCCCTTTTCTCCCCACAACTGCTTGGGGACCCAGAAAACTTTACCCCAGCAAACCCCCTAATAACCCCACCACACATCAAACCAGAATGGTACTTCCTATTCGCCTACGCCATCCTACGTTCCATCCCAAACAAACTTGGAGGAGTACTTGCCCTAATAATATCCATTATAATCCTACTGCTAATCCCACTTACACACAACTCAAAACAACGAACAAGCACATTCCGACCACTATCACAACTAACATTTTGAACCATAATCGCCACTATCGCTATCCTAACCTGAATCGGAGGACAACCAGTCGAAGACCCATTTATCATAATCGGACAACTAGCTTCCGTCCTATACTTCACAACAATCCTACTATTAAGCCCCACAATCAATAAACTAGAGAATAAACTAATAAACTGATAACCCCACCAGCCCTTGTAGCTTAAACCACACTTAAAGCACTGACCTTGTAAGTCAAAGATTGGAACGCATTACAACCCTGGGGCACTACTCACACCCCCACATACAAAAAAGACTCAACTCTTAACTCTAGTCCCCAAAACTAGTGTTTTCACTTAAACTATTTTCTGAGACCACCCCACCCAAATAGGCTTCACCCCCACACGGGGGTGGAGCCTATATGGCCACTTAACAACCTTATAAACTCCAAGGCCTCCGCCCGCAGTATATCAAAAAAAAGACTCAACTCTTAACTCTAGTCCCCAAAACTAGTGTTTTCACTTAAACTATTTTCTAAGACCACCCCACCCAAATAGGCTTCACCCCCACACGGGGGTGGAGCCTATATGGCCACTTAACAACCTTATAAACTCCAAGGCCTCCGCCCGCAGTATATCAAAAAAAAGACTCAACTCTTAACTCTAGTCCCCAAAACTAGTGTTTTCACTTAAACTATTTTCTAAGACCACCCCACCCAAATAGGCTTCACCCCCACACGGGGGTGGAGCCTATATGGCCACTTAACAACCTTATAAACTCCAAGGCCTCCGCCCGCAGTATATCAAAAAAAGACTCAACTCTTAACTCTAGTCCCCAAAACTAGTGTTTTCACTTAAACTATTTTCTGAGACCACCCCACCCAAATAGGCTTCACCCCCACACGGGGGTGGAGCCTATATGGCCACTTAACAACCTTATAAACTCCAAGGCCTCCGCCCGCAGTATATCAAAAAAAAGACTCAACTCTTAACTCTAGTCCCCAAAACTAGTGTTTTCACTTAAACTATTTTCTGAGACCACCCCACCCAAATAGGCTTCACCCCCACACGGGGGTGGAGCCTATATGGCCATTTAACAACCTTATAAACTCCAGGACCTCCATTAGTGTCTAGGGTTATGGGGGGTCCCCCTTTACATACTATGTATAATCAACATACATTTATTTGCCCCATGAATATTGTCCCAGTACATATTATTATTAATTTTACATAATACATACTATGTATAATCAACATACATCTATCTGCCCCATGAATATTGTCCCAGTACATCCTATCATTGATTTTACATAGTACATATCATCAAATAAGCGTGGATTAATAAATCCATGTATTTAAGACATATTGATTCTTTACCGGACATATCCCGAGAGATCATCAATCCTTGTATTCGCACACCAGGTGCCCAGTCTCGTAGTCCATGAAATGTAGACTAACACACAGTGCCCTTTCCAAGGCCTCTGGTTCTGTGAGGTCAAGTCCATTAATCGCTGACGTATCACTCGTGCCTTTTAAGAGGCCTTTGGTTGCTAGGATTAGTTACACGTCTCCTCATACTCATAGCATCCCTGTGCTGTCATGCGGCTGGTATTTTTATTTTTAGGGTGGTATATCACAACCTCATTTCCAGTGGCTGTCAACTAACAACTCTGCTGAACCTACGGTGCAAGATGGCCCACGATCCCACAAGCCCACCCAGGGGTAAATTATTCATGCTCGAAGGACATATAATTATTTACTAGACTAAAAACCAATGAATAAACACGACACCTATACCTATACCTATACCTATACCTATACCTATACCTACACCTACACCTACACCTACACCCATACCCACACCCATACCCATACCCACACCCATACCCATACCCATACCCATACCCATACCCATACCCACCACACACACACACACACACACACACACACACACACACACGCCCCCCATACACCCACATACACCCACACACACCCACGCCCCGAACACGCCCATACTCACACGGCTACCTCCGGCAAACCCCCCTTACCCCCCACTAAGAATTTTTCCCTGCAATTAAAGTGCTTCTCGCCAAACCCCTAAAACGAGATTTAATTGCAAAAATTTTTTCTTAGTTGCGATCCAAGACTTGCCATAATACCACAAGAACAAAAATCGCAGCTCCCCACACACAAAATAAAACCCCAAAATGTATATATATATATATATATATATATATATATATTACACACACTAAACCACACAACGGCAACTCCGTTACTGTAGCTTAAATAATACTAAAGCACGGCCCTGAAGTTGCCGTTATGGATCCTAGTAATTTCCCGGAAACACACCGTTTTGGTCCTAAACTTATTATTATTTTTAACTCGAATTACACATGCAAGCCTCCACACCCCTGTGCAAACCCCCACACAGTGCCTACCCACTAGGCCAGGAGCAGGTATCAGGCACACCACACTATTTAGCCCCAGACACCTAGCACCGCCACACCCACACGGGGCCCAGCAGTGATAAACATTAATGTATAAGCCATAAAGCTTGACTTAGCCACAGTTAAACCAGACGGGGCGGTAAATTTCGTGCCAGCCACCGCGGTTATACGAAAGCCCCAAAATAATAATACTCGGCGTAAAAAGTGACTAGACCCCTAAAACTTAATAAAAGAAGGCTGAGCTGCACCTACGTTGTAAAATACTAACCAATGCAAAAACAACTCCACCCCTCCCACAATTAATTAAGCCCCATCGACTCACGAAAGCCAAGGCCCAAACTAGGATTAGATACCCTATTATGCTTGGCCATAAACCAAACTTGCACCTTACACTAGCAACTCGCCAGAGAATTACAAGTGAAAAACTTAAAACTCTAAGGACTTGACGGTGCCCCAAACCAACCTAGAGGAGCTTGTCCTATAATCGATACTCCACGCCAAACCTTACCCCCTTTTGCCTTTACCCAGCCTATATACCGCCGTCGCAAACCTACCTTATGAAAGAACTGCCGTAAGTAAGATAGATAACATTTAACACGTCAGGTCAAGGTGTAGCATATAAGGGGGCAGAGATGAGCTACATTTTCTACACTAGAAAACACCACAAGTGACATGAAACCTTCACCAGAAGGTGGATTTAGCAGTAAAACAAGCAAGATAAGCCTGTTTGAAGCCTGCCATGGGACACGTACACACCGCCCGTCACCCTCCTCAAGAACTAATAAACCACACTTTATAAAAAACAAAACACCAACAGATGAGGCAAGTCGTAACAAGGTAAGTGTACTGGAAAGTGCACTTGGCCACTAAATCAAGAGGTAGCTTACACTTATATAAAGCATTCAACTTACAATTGAAAAACGTTTAAACAAAAACCCGCTTGAGCCCAAACTCCACAGCTCAACAAACAGTTCAAAACCTCAAGCCCCACTATAAACCAAACCATTTAACCCAGTACCAGTATATTTTTAGGCGATAGAAAACACCCACTTGACGCAATAGCATATAGTACCGCAAGGGAACAATGAAAGAACTATGAAAAACCCCAAGCACCAACAAAGCAAAGATCTGACCTTGTACCTTTTGCATCATGGTTTAATAAGCAAATACAGATAAAGCGCACTAAAACCTGCTCACCCGAACCCAGACGAGCTACCTAACAGCAACTTTTTGAGTACACCCGTCCCTGTGGCAAAAGGCTGGAGAGACTGCTAGGTAGAGGTGACACGCCTATCGAGCCTGGTGATAGCTGGTTGCTCAATAAAAGAATTCTAGTTCAACTATAGGACGCCTGAACCTAAATACAAGCATATTTACCACTGTCACTCCTATACTATATACAATAAGGGTACAGCCTTATTGTAATTGAAAACAACCAATCCTAGAGGAAAACACCAAATAAAACACACCAGTTGGCCTTAAAGCAGCCACCAAAAACTAAACGCGTCACAGCACACAATCTTAAAGATACTAAACAAACCAAGAACCCCTAGACCACTTAACTGAGCTACTCTACCACAATAGAGACACCACTGTTAAAATTAGTAATAAGAGCCCCGCTCTCTACATGCACCCCCATAAACTGGAAATAGATAAACTACCAGTAAATAACAGACCACAAATGGAAAAATTTAACACACTTTTTAACCATATAATATAACCCCCTGTTAACCCAACACAGGAGTGCAGCACAGACAGATTAAACGCCACAAAAGGAACTCAGCCACTTAGGGCCCCAACTGTTTACCAAAAACATAGCCTTTAGCCACACAAGTATTAAAGGTGCTGCCTGCCCAGTGATCTTTTAAACGGCCGCGGTATTCTAACCGTGCAAAGGTAGCGTAATCACTTGTCACTTAAATAATGACTAGTATGAACGGCTAAATGAGGGCCCAACTGTCTCCTAAAGCAGATCAATGAACTTGATCCCCTAGTTAAAAAGCTAGGATGTAAACATAAGACGAAAAGACCCTGTGGAGCTTAAAACAAAAACTAATAACCACGGGGCCTCTACCCCCCCCCCCCTTAGCCTTGTTTTTAGTTGGGGCGACTTCGGAAATAAACAAAACTTCCAAGACCACAGACCAAAAATCTATCAAAGACCCACAAGCCAATGAGACCACCATAAAATTGACCCTGTAACACAGATCAACGAACCAAGTTACCCCAGGGATAACAGCGCCATCCTCTTTTAGAGCCCCTATCGCCAAGAGGGTTTACGACCTCGATGTTGGATCAGGACATCCTGGTGGTGCAGCCACTACCAAGGGTTCGTTTGTTCAACGATTAACTAGTCCTACGTGATCTGAGTTCAGACCGGAGAAATCCAGGTCGGTTTCTATCTATGTTTTTCTCCCTTCAGTACGAAAGGACCCAGGGAGAAGCACCAATAGGACCCCCACGTGCTAATACCAAGCTCTTACCCACACTAAAGAGCCCATTTATCAAAACCAGCGGCCTAAGACCAGGGCCACGCTTTAGGGTGGCAGAGCCAGGTAATTATGCAAAAGGCCTAAGCCCTTACAACAGAAGCTCAAATCTTCTCCCTAATAATTAAAACCACAATAACCCTAGTAGTTAACCCACTAACACTCATCATCCCAATCCTACTAGCAGTTGCCTTCCTAACCCTATTAGAACGAAAAACCCTAGGCTACATACAACTACGCAAGGGCCCAAACATTGTAGGGCCCTACGGCCTACTACAACCAATTGCAGACGGACTAAAACTTTTCACCAAAGAACCCATCCGACCAACGGCATCAACACCAACACTATTTTTAGCCATACCAATACTAGCACTACTACTGTCACTAACAATTTGAGCCCCCATTCCAATACCAAACCCCATCATGGACGCTAATTTAGGCCTATTAATACTACTGGCTATCTCAAGCCTTGCTGTATACTCAATTCTATGATCTGGGTGAGCAACAAACTCAAAATACGCCCTCGTTGGCGCCCTACGGGCAGTCGCACAAACTATCTCTTATGAGGTAACAATAGGAATCATTGTACTATCAACCATAATATTCACGGGGGGATTTTCAATACAAACCCTGCTAACAACACAAAAAAACACGTGATTAGCAACATGTGTATGACCACTAATAATAATATGATACATCTCAACAATTGCAGAAACAAACCGGGCCCCATTCGACCTAACCGAAGGCGAGTCAGAGCTTGTCTCAGGATTTAATGTTGAATACGCAGCCGGCCCATTCGCACTATTCTTCCTAGCAGAATACGCAAACATCTTAATAATAAACACCCTCTCATGTATCCTATTCCTAGGCCCAAACTGCCCCAACACCCCAGAACTATTTTCAATAAATATTATGATTAAAACCTGCATGTTAACACTGGGCTTCCTGTGAATCCGCGCATCATATCCACGATTTCGATATGACCAACTAATGCACCTACTTTGAAAAAACTTCCTACCACTAACCCTAGCCCTTTGCGTCTGATACATTGCCACACCCATTTCAATATCAGGCACCCCCCCACTAACATAACCCAAACTTTGGCAGTGTGCCCGAAACATTAAGGACTACTTTGATAGAGTATGATATGGAGACTCGCCCCTCCCACTTCCTTAGAAAGACAGGCTACGAACCTGCACTACGAAGCCCAAAACTTCGTGTACTTCCAATTATACTACCTACTAGTAAAGTCAGCTAATAAAGCTTTCGGGCCCATACCCCGACAATGTTGGTACACAACCCTTCCTATACTAATAAGCCCAATAACACAAACAATCCTAATCTCAAGCCTAGCGACAGGCACCATCATCACCACATCAAGCCACCACTGACTACTTGCATGACTTGGACTAGAAATCAATACACTAGCCATACTACCACACATTACTAAACAACACCACCCACGAGCAACAGAAGCCGCCACAAAATATTTCCTAACACAAGCTGCAGCCGCTGCCCTAATCCTCCTGGCCAGCCTGATCAACACCTGACAGACCGGACAATGAACAATTATACAGCCAACGCACAACTCAACTGCACTAATTTTAACAGTAGCCATCGCAATAAAACTAGGCTTGGCACCAACACACTTCTGATACCCAGAGGTCCTGCAGGGGTCTACAATAATAACCGCCCTAATCATATCAACATGACAAAAACTTGCCCCCCTAGCCCTACTTTATATAATACACAACCACCTATCACTAAACCTGGTCCTAGTGCTGGGACTCCTATCCACAATAATTGGGGGGTGGTCAGGCCTAAATCAGACACAACTCCGAAAAATCATGGCCTTCTCCTCAATCGCCCATATGGGATGATTAACAATTGCCCTAACTATGGGCCACAGCCTTACAACACTAACCATAATTATCTATTTAGCCGCAACCACAGCAATATTTACCTCTATATTAACAGCATCAACAAAAAACATCACAGACCTTACTACCACCTGGTCTAACTCCTCTACACTTTTAACCATAATAATACTAACACTAATATCACTAGGGGGCCTTCCCCCCCTAACAGGGTTCATGCCAAAACTGCTAATTATCAAAGAACTAACACTACACCAGCTAACCCCACTAGCCACAACATTAGCCCTAATAAGCCTACCAAGCCTATTCTTTTATACCCGCCTAGCCTATTTCACTACACTAACAAACCCGCCCACCACAACCACAACAAAAAACACATGACGATTCAAAAACAACCACACACACCTAATAACCACGGCAACTACTACAACAGCCCTCCTTCTACCAATCACACCACTACTATACAACATATAAACCCCGCCCCACCCCCAGGGACTTAGGTTAACTATTTAAACCAGGGGCCTTCAAAGCCCCAAACAAGAAACACATCTTATTCCCTGAAGGCCTGTAAAACACTAATATACATCTCCTGAATGCAACTCAGACACTTTAATTAAGCTAAGACCTCCCTAGACCGACGGGCTTTGATCCCATAAAACTTTAGTTAACAACTAAACACCCTATCCAGCGGGCTTCAATCTACCTTCTCCCGTTATAGAAAAACGGGAGAAGCCCCGGCACCTTTTTGGGTGCGTCTCCAAACTTGCATTTTGTTGCGTTCTACGCTACGGAGCTTGGTACGAAAAGGACTCAAACCTCTGTCTGTGAGACTACAGCTCACCGCCTTGCCCTCGGCCATCCTACCTGTGACCATCAATCGTTGATTTTTTTCGACAAACCACAAAGACATCGGCACCCTGTATCTACTTTTTGGCGCCTGGGCCGGAATAGCCGGCACTGGCCTAAGCTTGCTAATTCGAGCTGAGCTTAGCCAGCCTGGAACCCTTCTTGGGGACGACCAAATCTATAATGTGGTTGTAACCGCCCATGCTTTTGTAATAATCTTCTTCATGGTAATACCCGTAATGATCGGGGGCTTCGGAAACTGGCTGGTTCCACTAATAATTGGGGCCCCAGACATGGCTTTTCCACGAATAAACAACATAAGCTTTTGACTCCTGCCCCCCTCACTACTCCTTTTACTGGCCTCTTCCGGAGTTGAAGCCGGGGCAGGAACTGGCTGAACCGTCTACCCACCACTAGCTGCCAACCTGGCCCATGCAGGAGCATCCGTAGACCTGACAATTTTTTCCC
>NW_026612418.1:0-17569 GCF_029931775.1 Euleptes europaea | reverse complement strand
TGGCCTATTTGTGGCCACAACAATACTACCAACCCCACCCCAAACAATAACAATGGGCCCAATTACAAAACTAGCCGCCACAATTATCACGCTAGTAGGCCTGCTATGTGCTATAGATATCACCATACAAACATCCAACCTATTAAAACCAAAACAAAGTACACCAAGTACATCCTCAACACAACTGGGGTTCTTTAACACCCTTGCACACCGAGCCCAACCAAAATACAACATACAATTCGGACAAAACACCGCTATGCACTTAAATGACCTTATCTGATATGAGGCCATCGCCCCAAAAACAGCCATATTAATTAACACCGCCCTAGCTAAAAAACTGTCCAAATCACACACCGGACACATCAAAACATACCTAGTCATACTTATTGCCACTCTAGCCGCCGCAATTACCACATACTACTAAACCGCACGTAGCCCCCCAAAACTCGACCCTCGAGTTAACTCAAGGACAACAAACAGGGCCACCATTAAACTCCCCCCACACAACAATAATAACGGCCCGCCCAAAGAATATATCAATGCAACACCACTAAAATCAGTCCGAGTACCCTCAAAACCAAAATCGTCCCCACCAGACGCCCCACACCCATCAATAGACAACCCTCCAAAGTACCAAACTAAAAACAAAACTAATATAAAATACCCAAACACATAATACAAAACAGAGTAATCCAACCACACCTCAGGATATTGGTCTGCTGAAAGTGCCACAGAATAAGCAAAGACTACCAATATCCCACCTAAATAAATTAAAAATAACACCAATGCAATAAAGGACCCACCAAAAATAACTAACACCACACTACCACCCAACGCAGACACTACAAGTCCCATCGCCCCAAAAACAGGAGAAGGATTTGACGCTACACCAATAAACCCCAACACCATACACAACACAGTAAAAAAAACAAAGTACGACATAATTTTCATTTGGCCATGCCAAAACCTGTGATACGAAAAACCACCGTTGTTATTCAACTATAAAAACCAATAATGACCCCAATCCGAAAAACACACCCAATAATCAAAATAATAAACAACTCATTTATTGACCTCCCCACACCATCAAACATCTCCGCTTGATGAAACTTTGGGTCCTTGTTAGGGCTGTGCCTACTAATCCAAATCTCCACCGGCCTATTCTTGGCCATGCACTACACCGCAGACACCTCCACAGCATTCTCATCAATCGCCCACATCTGTCGTGACGTACAACACGGCTGACTAATCCGAAACATCCACGCCAACGGCGCCTCCATATTTTTTATCTGCCTTTATATACACATCGGGCGAGGCCTATACTACGGCTCATACTTATACAAAGAGACCTGAAACATCGGCGTGGCCCTACTATTCCTAGTAATAGCAACCGCGTTCGTGGGCTATGTCCTGCCATGGGGACAGATATCATTCTGAGGGGCTACCGTAATCACAAACCTACTATCAGCAGTTCCATATATAGGAAACACCCTAGTAGAGTGAATTTGAGGCGGGTTCGCCGTAGATAACGCAACACTAACACGATTTTTCACTTTCCACTTCCTACTGCCATTCATCATCTCAGCCACTGCAATCCTACACATACTATTCCTACACGAAACGGGATCAAACAACCCAACAGGGGTAAACTCAAACTCAGATAAAATTCCGTTCCACCCATACTTTTCAACTAAAGACCTGCTAGGGGCAGCCCTTATAATAATAACACTACTGTACCTATCCCTTTTCTCCCCACAACTGCTTGGGGACCCAGAAAACTTTACCCCAGCAAACCCCCTAATAACCCCACCACACATCAAACCAGAATGGTACTTCCTATTCGCCTACGCCATCCTACGTTCCATCCCAAACAAACTTGGAGGAGTACTTGCCCTAATAATATCCATTATAATCCTACTGCTAATCCCACTTACACACAACTCAAAACAACGAACAAGCACATTCCGACCACTATCACAACTAACATTTTGAACCATAATCGCCACTATCGCTATCCTAACCTGAATCGGAGGACAACCAGTCGAAGACCCATTTATCATAATCGGACAACTAGCTTCCGTCCTATACTTCACAACAATCCTACTATTAAGCCCCACAATCAATAAACTAGAGAATAAACTAATAAACTGATAACCCCACCAGCCCTTGTAGCTTAAACCACACTTAAAGCACTGACCTTGTAAGTCAAAGATTGGAACGCATTACAACCCTGGGGCACTACTCACACCCCCACATACAAAAAAGACTCAACTCTTAACTCTAGTCCCCAAAACTAGTGTTTTCACTTAAACTATTTTCTGAGACCACCCCACCCAAATAGGCTTCACCCCCACACGGGGGTGGAGCCTATATGGCCACTTAACAACCTTATAAACTCCAAGGCCTCCGCCCGCAGTATATCAAAAAAAAGACTCAACTCTTAACTCTAGTCCCCAAAACTAGTGTTTTCACTTAAACTATTTTCTAAGACCACCCCACCCAAATAGGCTTCACCCCCACACGGGGGTGGAGCCTATATGGCCACTTAACAACCTTATAAACTCCAAGGCCTCCGCCCGCAGTATATCAAAAAAAAGACTCAACTCTTAACTCTAGTCCCCAAAACTAGTGTTTTCACTTAAACTATTTTCTAAGACCACCCCACCCAAATAGGCTTCACCCCCACACGGGGGTGGAGCCTATATGGCCACTTAACAACCTTATAAACTCCAAGGCCTCCGCCCGCAGTATATCAAAAAAAGACTCAACTCTTAACTCTAGTCCCCAAAACTAGTGTTTTCACTTAAACTATTTTCTGAGACCACCCCACCCAAATAGGCTTCACCCCCACACGGGGGTGGAGCCTATATGGCCACTTAACAACCTTATAAACTCCAAGGCCTCCGCCCGCAGTATATCAAAAAAAAGACTCAACTCTTAACTCTAGTCCCCAAAACTAGTGTTTTCACTTAAACTATTTTCTGAGACCACCCCACCCAAATAGGCTTCACCCCCACACGGGGGTGGAGCCTATATGGCCATTTAACAACCTTATAAACTCCAGGACCTCCATTAGTGTCTAGGGTTATGGGGGGTCCCCCTTTACATACTATGTATAATCAACATACATTTATTTGCCCCATGAATATTGTCCCAGTACATATTATTATTAATTTTACATAATACATACTATGTATAATCAACATACATCTATCTGCCCCATGAATATTGTCCCAGTACATCCTATCATTGATTTTACATAGTACATATCATCAAATAAGCGTGGATTAATAAATCCATGTATTTAAGACATATTGATTCTTTACCGGACATATCCCGAGAGATCATCAATCCTTGTATTCGCACACCAGGTGCCCAGTCTCGTAGTCCATGAAATGTAGACTAACACACAGTGCCCTTTCCAAGGCCTCTGGTTCTGTGAGGTCAAGTCCATTAATCGCTGACGTATCACTCGTGCCTTTTAAGAGGCCTTTGGTTGCTAGGATTAGTTACACGTCTCCTCATACTCATAGCATCCCTGTGCTGTCATGCGGCTGGTATTTTTATTTTTAGGGTGGTATATCACAACCTCATTTCCAGTGGCTGTCAACTAACAACTCTGCTGAACCTACGGTGCAAGATGGCCCACGATCCCACAAGCCCACCCAGGGGTAAATTATTCATGCTCGAAGGACATATAATTATTTACTAGACTAAAAACCAATGAATAAACACGACACCTATACCTATACCTATACCTATACCTACACCTACACCTACACCTACACCCATACCCACACCCATACCCATACCCATACCCACACCCATACCCATACCCATACCCATACCCATACCCACCCACACACACACACACACACACACACACACACACGCCCCCCATACACCCACATACACCCACACACACCCACGCCCCGAACACGCCCATACTCACACGGCTACCTCCGGCAAACCCCCCTTACCCCCCACTAAGAATTTTTCCCTGCAATTAAAGTGCTTCTCGCCAAACCCCTAAAACGAGATTTAATTGCAAAAATTTTTTCTTAGTTGCGATCCAAGACTTGCCATAATACCACAAGAACAAAAATCGCAGCTCCCCACACACAAAATAAAACCCCAAAATGTATATATATATATATATATATATATATATATATTACACACACTAAACCACACAACGGCAACTCCGTTACTGTAGCTTAAATAATACTAAAGCACGGCCCTGAAGTTGCCGTTATGGATCCTAGTAATTTCCCGGAAACACACCGTTTTGGTCCTAAACTTATTATTATTTTTAACTCGAATTACACATGCAAGCCTCCACACCCCTGTGCAAACCCCCACACAGTGCCTACCCACTAGGCCAGGAGCAGGTATCAGGCACACCACACTATTTAGCCCCAGACACCTAGCACCGCCACACCCACACGGGGCCCAGCAGTGATAAACATTAATGTATAAGCCATAAAGCTTGACTTAGCCACAGTTAAACCAGACGGGGCGGTAAATTTCGTGCCAGCCACCGCGGTTATACGAAAGCCCCAAAATAATAATACTCGGCGTAAAAAGTGACTAGACCCCTAAAACTTAATAAAAGAAGGCTGAGCTGCACCTACGTTGTAAAATACTAACCAATGCAAAAACAACTCCACCCCTCCCACAATTAATTAAGCCCCATCGACTCACGAAAGCCAAGGCCCAAACTAGGATTAGATACCCTATTATGCTTGGCCATAAACCAAACTTGCACCTTACACTAGCAACTCGCCAGAGAATTACAAGTGAAAAACTTAAAACTCTAAGGACTTGACGGTGCCCCAAACCAACCTAGAGGAGCTTGTCCTATAATCGATACTCCACGCCAAACCTTACCCCCTTTTGCCTTTACCCAGCCTATATACCGCCGTCGCAAACCTACCTTATGAAAGAACTGCCGTAAGTAAGATAGATAACATTTAACACGTCAGGTCAAGGTGTAGCATATAAGGGGGCAGAGATGAGCTACATTTTCTACACTAGAAAACACCACAAGTGACATGAAACCTTCACCAGAAGGTGGATTTAGCAGTAAAACAAGCAAGATAAGCCTGTTTGAAGCCTGCCATGGGACACGTACACACCGCCCGTCACCCTCCTCAAGAACTAATAAACCACACTTTATAAAAAACAAAACACCAACAGATGAGGCAAGTCGTAACAAGGTAAGTGTACTGGAAAGTGCACTTGGCCACTAAATCAAGAGGTAGCTTACACTTATATAAAGCATTCAACTTACAATTGAAAAACGTTTAAACAAAAACCCGCTTGAGCCCAAACTCCACAGCTCAACAAACAGTTCAAAACCTCAAGCCCCACTATAAACCAAACCATTTAACCCAGTACCAGTATATTTTTAGGCGATAGAAAACACCCACTTGACGCAATAGCATATAGTACCGCAAGGGAACAATGAAAGAACTATGAAAAACCCCAAGCACCAACAAAGCAAAGATCTGACCTTGTACCTTTTGCATCATGGTTTAATAAGCAAATACAGATAAAGCGCACTAAAACCTGCTCACCCGAACCCAGACGAGCTACCTAACAGCAACTTTTTGAGTACACCCGTCCCTGTGGCAAAAGGCTGGAGAGACTGCTAGGTAGAGGTGACACGCCTATCGAGCCTGGTGATAGCTGGTTGCTCAATAAAAGAATTCTAGTTCAACTATAGGACGCCTGAACCTAAATACAAGCATATTTACCACTGTCACTCCTATACTATATACAATAAGGGTACAGCCTTATTGTAATTGAAAACAACCAATCCTAGAGGAAAACACCAAATAAAACACACCAGTTGGCCTTAAAGCAGCCACCAAAAACTAAACGCGTCACAGCACACAATCTTAAAGATACTAAACAAACCAAGAACCCCTAGACCACTTAACTGAGCTACTCTACCACAATAGAGACACCACTGTTAAAATTAGTAATAAGAGCCCCGCTCTCTACATGCACCCCCATAAACTGGAAATAGATAAACTACCAGTAAATAACAGACCACAAATGGAAAAATTTAACACACTTTTTAACCATATAATATAACCCCCTGTTAACCCAACACAGGAGTGCAGCACAGACAGATTAAACGCCACAAAAGGAACTCAGCCACTTAGGGCCCCAACTGTTTACCAAAAACATAGCCTTTAGCCACACAAGTATTAAAGGTGCTGCCTGCCCAGTGATCTTTTAAACGGCCGCGGTATTCTAACCGTGCAAAGGTAGCGTAATCACTTGTCACTTAAATAATGACTAGTATGAACGGCTAAATGAGGGCCCAACTGTCTCCTAAAGCAGATCAATGAACTTGATCCCCTAGTTAAAAAGCTAGGATGTAAACATAAGACGAAAAGACCCTGTGGAGCTTAAAACAAAAACTAATAACCACGGGGCCTCTACCCCCCCCCCTTAGCCTTGTTTTTAGTTGGGGCGACTTCGGAAATAAACAAAACTTCCAAGACCACAGACCAAAAATCTATCAAAGACCCACAAGCCAATGAGACCACCATAAAATTGACCCTGTAACACAGATCAACGAACCAAGTTACCCCAGGGATAACAGCGCCATCCTCTTTTAGAGCCCCTATCGCCAAGAGGGTTTACGACCTCGATGTTGGATCAGGACATCCTGGTGGTGCAGCCACTACCAAGGGTTCGTTTGTTCAACGATTAACTAGTCCTACGTGATCTGAGTTCAGACCGGAGAAATCCAGGTCGGTTTCTATCTATGTTTTTCTCCCTTCAGTACGAAAGGACCCAGGGAGAAGCACCAATAGGACCCCCACGTGCTAATACCAAGCTCTTACCCACACTAAAGAGCCCATTTATCAAAACCAGCGGCCTAAGACCAGGGCCACGCTTTAGGGTGGCAGAGCCAGGTAATTATGCAAAAGGCCTAAGCCCTTACAACAGAAGCTCAAATCTTCTCCCTAATAATTAAAACCACAATAACCCTAGTAGTTAACCCACTAACACTCATCATCCCAATCCTACTAGCAGTTGCCTTCCTAACCCTATTAGAACGAAAAACCCTAGGCTACATACAACTACGCAAGGGCCCAAACATTGTAGGGCCCTACGGCCTACTACAACCAATTGCAGACGGACTAAAACTTTTCACCAAAGAACCCATCCGACCAACGGCATCAACACCAACACTATTTTTAGCCATACCAATACTAGCACTACTACTGTCACTAACAATTTGAGCCCCCATTCCAATACCAAACCCCATCATGGACGCTAATTTAGGCCTATTAATACTACTGGCTATCTCAAGCCTTGCTGTATACTCAATTCTATGATCTGGGTGAGCAACAAACTCAAAATACGCCCTCGTTGGCGCCCTACGGGCAGTCGCACAAACTATCTCTTATGAGGTAACAATAGGAATCATTGTACTATCAACCATAATATTCACGGGGGGATTTTCAATACAAACCCTGCTAACAACACAAAAAAACACGTGATTAGCAACATGTGTATGACCACTAATAATAATATGATACATCTCAACAATTGCAGAAACAAACCGGGCCCCATTCGACCTAACCGAAGGCGAGTCAGAGCTTGTCTCAGGATTTAATGTTGAATACGCAGCCGGCCCATTCGCACTATTCTTCCTAGCAGAATACGCAAACATCTTAATAATAAACACCCTCTCATGTATCCTATTCCTAGGCCCAAACTGCCCCAACACCCCAGAACTATTTTCAATAAATATTATGATTAAAACCTGCATGTTAACACTGGGCTTCCTGTGAATCCGCGCATCATATCCACGATTTCGATATGACCAACTAATGCACCTACTTTGAAAAAACTTCCTACCACTAACCCTAGCCCTTTGCGTCTGATACATTGCCACACCCATTTCAATATCAGGCACCCCCCCACTAACATAACCCAAACTTTGGCAGTGTGCCCGAAACATTAAGGACTACTTTGATAGAGTATGATATGGAGACTCGCCCCTCCCACTTCCTTAGAAAGACAGGCTACGAACCTGCACTACGAAGCCCAAAACTTCGTGTACTTCCAATTATACTACCTACTAGTAAAGTCAGCTAATAAAGCTTTCGGGCCCATACCCCGACAATGTTGGTACACAACCCTTCCTATACTAATAAGCCCAATAACACAAACAATCCTAATCTCAAGCCTAGCGACAGGCACCATCATCACCACATCAAGCCACCACTGACTACTTGCATGACTTGGACTAGAAATCAATACACTAGCCATACTACCACACATTACTAAACAACACCACCCACGAGCAACAGAAGCCGCCACAAAATATTTCCTAACACAAGCTGCAGCCGCTGCCCTAATCCTCCTGGCCAGCCTGATCAACACCTGACAGACCGGACAATGAACAATTATACAGCCAACGCACAACTCAACTGCACTAATTTTAACAGTAGCCATCGCAATAAAACTAGGCTTGGCACCAACACACTTCTGATACCCAGAGGTCCTGCAGGGGTCTACAATAATAACCGCCCTAATCATATCAACATGACAAAAACTTGCCCCCCTAGCCCTACTTTATATAATACACAACCACCTATCACTAAACCTGGTCCTAGTGCTGGGACTCCTATCCACAATAATTGGGGGGTGGTCAGGCCTAAATCAGACACAACTCCGAAAAATCATGGCCTTCTCCTCAATCGCCCATATGGGATGATTAACAATTGCCCTAACTATGGGCCACAGCCTTACAACACTAACCATAATTATCTATTTAGCCGCAACCACAGCAATATTTACCTCTATATTAACAGCATCAACAAAAAACATCACAGACCTTACTACCACCTGGTCTAACTCCTCTACACTTTTAACCATAATAATACTAACACTAATATCACTAGGGGGCCTTCCCCCCCTAACAGGGTTCATGCCAAAACTGCTAATTATCAAAGAACTAACACTACACCAGCTAACCCCACTAGCCACAACATTAGCCCTAATAAGCCTACCAAGCCTATTCTTTTATACCCGCCTAGCCTATTTCACTACACTAACAAACCCGCCCACCACAACCACAACAAAAAACACATGACGATTCAAAAACAACCACACACACCTAATAACCACGGCAACTACTACAACAGCCCTCCTTCTACCAATCACACCACTACTATACAACATATAAACCCCGCCCCACCCCCAGGGACTTAGGTTAACTATTTAAACCAGGGGCCTTCAAAGCCCCAAACAAGAAACACATCTTATTCCCTGAAGGCCTGTAAAACACTAATATACATCTCCTGAATGCAACTCAGACACTTTAATTAAGCTAAGACCTCCCTAGACCGACGGGCTTTGATCCCATAAAACTTTAGTTAACAACTAAACACCCTATCCAGCGGGCTTCAATCTACCTTCTCCCGTTATAGAAAAACGGGAGAAGCCCCGGCACCTTTTTGGGTGCGTCTCCAAACTTGCATTTTGTTGCGTTCTACGCTACGGAGCTTGGTACGAAAAGGACTCAAACCTCTGTCTGTGAGACTACAGCTCACCGCCTTGCCCTCGGCCATCCTACCTGTGACCATCAATCGTTGATTTTTTTCGACAAACCACAAAGACATCGGCACCCTGTATCTACTTTTTGGCGCCTGGGCCGGAATAGCCGGCACTGGCCTAAGCTTGCTAATTCGAGCTGAGCTTAGCCAGCCTGGAACCCTTCTTGGGGACGACCAAATCTATAATGTGGTTGTAACCGCCCATGCTTTTGTAATAATCTTCTTCATGGTAATACCCGTAATGATCGGGGGCTTCGGAAACTGGCTGGTTCCACTAATAATTGGGGCCCCAGACATGGCTTTTCCACGAATAAACAACATAAGCTTTTGACTCCTGCCCCCCTCACTACTCCTTTTACTGGCCTCTTCCGGAGTTGAAGCCGGGGCAGGAACTGGCTGAACCGTCTACCCACCACTAGCTGCCAACCTGGCCCATGCAGGAGCATCCGTAGACCTGACAATTTTTTCCCTGCACCTAGCAGGGGTTTCTTCCATCCTGGGGGCTATTAACTTTATTACCACCTGCATTAATATAAAAGCCCCAGCAATAACTCAATACAACACCCCCCTCTTCGTATGATCTGTACTTATCACCGCAGTACTTCTTCTACTGTCTCTGCCAGTACTAGCTGCCGGCATCACAATACTATTAACAGACCGAAACCTAAACACCACCTTCTTTGACCCGGCAGGCGGAGGAGACCCCGTGCTATACCAACACCTGTTCTGATTTTTTGGGCACCCAGAAGTTTACATCTTAATTTTACCCGGATTTGGTATGATCTCCCACATCGTAGCATACTACGCTGGTAAAAAAGAGCCCTTTGGCTACATGGGCATGGTGTGGGCCATGGTCTCTATCGGATTCCTTGGTTTTATCGTCTGAGCCCACCATATATTCACAGTTGGCATGGATGTAGACACCCGCGCATACTTTACCTCTGCCACAATAATTATTGCAATCCCAACTGGGGTAAAAGTATTCAGCTGGTTAGCAACCCTTCATGGCGGACTAATCAAATGAGACGCAGCCTTGCTGTGGGCTCTTGGCTTTATCTTCCTGTTTACCGTGGGCGGACTAACCGGGATCGTCTTAGCAAACTCATCCCTGGATATTGTATTACATGACACATACTACGTAGTCGCACACTTCCACTACGTCTTATCTATAGGAGCAGTATTTGCAATTATAGGCGGATTCGTACACTGATTTCCACTATTTACTGGCTTCTCATTACATAGCACTTTAACAAAAGCCCAATTCGGGGTTATATTTATTGGCGTAAACATAACATTCTTCCCCCAACACTTTTTAGGTCTTGCTGGAATGCCACGACGGTACTCAGACTACCCAGACGCCTACACACTATGGAACACTGTCTCATCAATTGGATCACTAACATCACTTGTTGCCGTCATCATAATAATATATATTATCTGAGAGGCATTTTCTGCCAAACGGACCCCAAATAACACAGAACTAACACACGTCAACCTAGAGTGACTCCACGGCTGCCCGCCCCCATACCACACGTATGAAGAACCAGCCTTTGTCCAATCTTAACCTGCCAAGAGACGAGGGACTCGAACCCCCACCTTTTAGTTTCAAGCTAAACGTACGCCCACTGCGTACCCCTCTCTTATCAAACACGAGCCTCTAGTAAATTATTACATAGCACTGTCAGGGCTAAATTACAGTCTAACCCCTGTGAGACTCAATGGCACAACCTGCCCAACTAGGATTCCAAGACGCAGCATCCCCCATCATAGAAGAGCTCCTCCACTTCCACGACCACGCACTTATAATCGTATTCCTTATCAGCGCCTTCGTCCTATATATTATCTCTCTTATAATAACAACCACACTAACGCACACTAACACAATAGATGCCCAAGCAGTTGAAATAATCTGAACAGTCCTGCCGTCTATCATTCTAATCATAATTGCACTGCCGTCCTTACGAATCCTGTACCTAATAGATGAGATTAACAACCCACACCTAACAATTAAGGCCCTTGGACACCAATGATATTGAAGCTACGAATACACAGACTATGAAAACCTAACATTTGACTCCTATATGACCCCAACAACAGACCTGTGATCAGGGGCCATTCGACTACTAGAGACAGACCACCGAATAGTTGTACCCGTAGAGTCCCCGATCCGCATGTTAATTTCAGCCGAAGACGTCCTTCACTCTTGAGCCGTCCCCTCACTAGGCATTAAAACCGATGCAATCCCTGGGCGACTAAACCAGACAACATTTACTACAGCTTCCCCAGGCCTATTTTACGGCCAGTGCTCAGAAATCTGCGGGTCAAACCACAGCTTTATGCCCATTGTAGTAGAAGCCACCACCCTAGACAACTTCGAATTATGGTCTAACATGATACTTCAATCTTTAAGAAGCTTTACATAATAGCATTGGCCTTTTAAGCCAAAGATTGGAACAATAACCACTTAAAGACGTGCCCCAACTAAACCCCGCTCCGTGACTTATAATTATGTTAACCGTATGGTTTATCACCCTCCTTATAATAAAACCAAAGCTGTTAAAACACCAGATAGCCAACCAACCAACTACAAAACCCCTAAGCACCCAGCCCCCATGCTGATCCTGATTATGATGTTAAACCTATTCGACCAATTCGCAACCCCACAGATAATAGGAGTCCCATTAATCCTGCTTGCCCTACTGGCCCCAACAACACTATTTCACTCACAAACACATCTAATACCAAGCCGCACATGGGCACTAAAACTATGACTAATAAAAACCGCCACAAAACAACTAATATCCCCAATCAGTAAGACAGGACACCCCTGAGCACTGCTTCTATTAACAATTTTGTTATACCTATTAACAATCAACCTGCTAGGGCTATTACCATACACATTTACCCCCACCACACAACTATCCATAAACATAAGCCTGGCCCTACCAATATGACTATTTACAGTACTTGTTGGGCTTTGAAACCAGCCCACCGCCTCCATCGGACACCTACTACCCATGGGCACACCCACCCCGCTAGTTCCAATTTTAGTAATTATCGAAACAGCTAGCCTATTAATTCGACCCCTAGCCCTGGGGGTGCGTCTTACTGCAAACCTAACTGCAGGACACCTGTTAATCCAACTTATCTCAACAGCCACACTTGTATTAATGCCATTAATACCATCAGTATCAGTGCTAACCTCAGTCACCCTCCTATTGTTAACCGCCCTAGAAGTCGCTGTTGCAATGATCCAAGCATATGTATTCGTACTATTATTAAGTCTCTACCTACAAGAAAACGTTTAATGACCCACCAAGCCCACAGCTTCCACATAGTAGACCAAAGCCCATGGCCCCTAACAGGGGCCATTGCAGCCTTATTAATAACCTCTGGGCTCGCAATATGGTTCCACTTTGGCTCAAATACATTAATAACCATCGGCCTTACCACTATACTATTAACAATACTGCAATGATGACGAGATGTTGTTCGGGAAGGAACCTACCAAGGCCACCACACCCACCAAGTTCAACAGGGACTTCGTTATGGCATAATTTTATTCATTGCCTCAGAGGTTTTCTTTTTCATCGGGTTCTTTTGAGCATTCTATCACTCAAGCCTTGCACCTACACCAGAGCTTGGAGGTTGTTGACCCCCAAGCGGAATTACTCCCCTAAACCCGTTTGAAGTTCCCCTACTTAATACCGCAGTACTACTGGCATCAGGTGTTACAGTAACCTGAGCCCACCATTCAATCATAGGAGGAGAACGAAAAGAGGCCATACAGGCCCTAGTGCTTACAATCATACTGGGGGCCTACTTTACACTACTACAGGCTATAGAATATCTGGAGGCCTCTTTCACAGTAGCAGACGGAGCCTATGGCACCACCTTTTTTGTGGCCACTGGCTTCCACGGACTACATGTAATCATTGGGACTAGCTTCCTAGTAGTCTGCCTGCTACGCCAAATAAAATTCCACTTCACCACTGACCACCACTTTGGATTCGAAGCGGCCGCATGATACTGACACTTTGTAGACGTTGTTTGACTCTTCCTTTACATCTCAATCTATTGATGAGGTTCATAACTTCCTTAGTATTTAAAAGTACAGGTGACTTCCACTCACAAAGCCTTAGCTCATAATTAACCCTAAGAGGAAGTAATAAACATTATAATAGTAACTCTAATATCCACCGCACTAACCGCCGCCCTAATCATCATTAGCTTTTGACTACCACAAGCCACCCCTGACACAGAAAAATTGTCCCCATACGAATGCGGCTTTGACCCAGTCGGTTCAGCACGACTACCTTTCTCATTGCGATTTTTTCTAGTCGCTATCTTATTCCTACTTTTTGACCTAGAAGTCGCCCTACTCCTACCAACCCCGTGAGCTATTAACTTACCCTCCCCCAATTCAACCCTTATATGAACTACAACAATTATCACCCTACTAGCCCTGGGCCTAGTCTATGAGTGATCCCAAGGAGGACTAGAATGAGCAGAATATAGAGGCTAATCTAAAGCAAGATCACTAATTTCGACTTAGTACATCCCAAAATAATGGGGCCACTAACTATGCTACCTCAACACCTACTGATACTAGCCATCTTTACCCTAAGCCTTATAGGACTAGCACTCCACCGTAAACATCTTGTATCTGCCCTTCTATGCATCGAGGGCCTGCTTTTAAGCCTATTTATTGGACTTAGTGCTATCTCCTTAACCCAACACCTGTCAACCACTGCCACCCTTCCAATTACCCTCTTGACCATGTCCGCATGTGAGGCAGGAGCAGGACTGGCCCTATTAGCTGCATCCTCCCGCACTCACGCAACAGACCACCTAAAAACCATAAGCCTATTAAAATGCTAAAACTAACCATAGCAACAGTAATACTAGTCCCAACCGCCCTTTTAGCCCCAACTAAATACACCTTCCACATTTATACGGCCCTATCTATAACAACAACACTCCTATTAATAGGACAATTAAACGCCCCCACACTAACAAAAATCTGACATGTCAACACATGGATAACACTCGACCAATTCTCAACCCCCCTGACTATTCTTTCATCCTGATTGCTCCCACTTATAGTAGTAGCAAGCCAAAGCCACATGGCCAAAGAGCCTCAGTCCCGACAACGCCTGTTCTTATCAACCTGTGCTCTGCTACAAACCACCCTAATTCTAACATTCGCCTCAAACAACTTAATACTATTCTACCTGTTATTTGAAGCAACACTAATCCCAACACTAATCCTTATCACGCGTTGGGGCAGCCAAACAGAGCGACTCGCCGCAGGCACTTATTTCCTGTTCTATACACTATCCGGCTCACTCCCACTATTAGTAATAATTTTATATTCATACACCCACAACTACCACACAACACCACTAATAATGTCAATAAAGCACCCAGAAATACTAATAACATGAACCAACTCACTAGTATGACTATCATGTCTTCTAGCATTTATAGTAAAAATACCCCTATACTCCATGCACTTATGACTACCAAAAGCACACGTTGAGGCCCCAATCGCTGGATCAATAATCCTGGCCGCCGTACTTCTTAAACTGGGAGGATACGGCATCATCCGAATCACCCCAATCCTAAACCCAACAACACAAACTATGTGCTACCCCCTCATTATTCTAGCCCTCTGGGGAATAATTATAACCAGCCTCATTTGCCTACGTCAAACAGACTTAAAATCCATCATTGCCTACTCCTCAGTAAGCCACATAGGCCTTGTAACTGCAGGAGCCCTAATTCAGACCCCATGAAGTATCTCAGGAACAATAATTCTAATGGTCGCCCACGGATTAGCCTCTTCTATACTATTTTGCCTAGCCAACACAAACTATGAACGAACCCACACTCGAACTTTATTAATAACACGGGGCCTTCAACTCACCCTCCCACTTATAGCCACATGATGACTTATGGCAAACTTAGCCAACATGGCCCTACCCCCTACAATCAACCTGATGGGGGAATTAATAATCATTACTTCTGCTATAAACTGAGCCACCATAACAATCATCTTAACAGGCCTAACGACGCTATTAACCGCCCTATACTCCCTATATGTCTTCATTATAACGCAACGAAACAAAACACCAACAAATACCTCCCACCCACCCTCAAACACCCGAGAACACCTATTAATAGCCCTTCACCTCATCCCTATGGCACTATTAATTATAAACCCAAAACTAATCCTGTAGCACCCAGAAGTAGGCATAGTTTGATCAAAACACTAAGCTGTGGACTTAACAACAGGGGCACCCCGCCCCTTGCATACCGAGAGGGACGACACAAATTGGAACTGCTAATTCAAATTACCGAAGTTAAATTCTCCGGACCACTCCACATTATAACCCAAGACTTTCAAAGGATATTAGACCTTCCTTTAATCTTAGGCATTAACACTACTTGGTGCAACTCCAAGTGAAAGTACATGACCTCCATACTATTCTACTCAACCATAATTTCAACCCTGCTAGTCCTTATTGCCCCTATTATTACCTCTATGTTTATTACACAAGCCTCGGGCTACTTCACACAAACTACTAAACTTGCCTGCCTGACAAGCCTAATTCCAACCAATATTTTTATCAACTACGGAATACAAACAACTATAACCAACGCTACCTGACTACAAACGTCCTTCAACATTAATATCAGCTTCCTATTTGATATTTACTCTACCACGTTTATAACAACAGCCCTATTTATCACCTGGGCCATCCTGGAGTTCTCAGATTGATATATAAAACTAGACCCGAACAAAAACAAATTTATAAAATACTTAATACTATTCCTCCTAGCCATAATAACCATAACAACAGCAAACAGCCTATTACAACTATTTGTTGGCTGGGAAGGGGTAGGCATCATATCCTTCTTACTAATCGGGTGGTGGCACGGGCGCACCAATGCAAACACATCCGCCCTACAAGCTGTTATATACAACCGAATCGGAGACATTGGACTAATCCTGTCTTTAGCTTGATTCGCAATACACTACAACACATGGGACGTACAACAAACATTCTCACATACGACCCCCCCCACCCTGCCACTACTAGGCCTAGTCTTAGCAGCCATGGGAAAATCCGCCCAATTTGGGCTACACCCATGGCTGCCAGCAGCCATAGAAGGCCCAACCCCAGTATCAGCACTACTTCACTCTAGCACAATAGTCGTTGCCGGAATTTTTCTACTGGCCCGGCTATTCCCAATAATACAAAACAGCCAGGCCACAACTACCCTCTGCCTATGCCTAGGAGCAATAACTACAACCTTTGCAGCACTCTGTGCCCTCACACAAAACGATATCAAAAAGATCATTGCCTTCTCCACCTCAAGCCAGCTCGGCCTAATAATACTAACACTAGGACTAAACCAGCCACAGTTAACATACCTACACATCACCACACACGCCTTTTTCAAGGCCATACTATTCCTATGCGCAGGTTCAGTAATTCATAATCTCGGGGACGAACAAGACATCCGAAAAATAGGAAGCACCCAAAAAACAATACCGCTAACCACAACCTGTATAACTATCGGCAACCTAGCCCTAACAGGGGCCCCCTTCCTAGCTGGATTTTACACTAAAGACGTAATCATTGAAACAATAAACACATCACACTTAAACGCCTGAGCCCTATCAACCACTATTATTGCTACCGCCCTTACAGCCGCCTACAGCCTACGCCTAACCTTTTATGTCCAAACAAATAAGCCTCGATACAACACAACTACAACCCCAGCAGAAACAAACCCAAGCCAGACTCGACCCCTAGTACGACTCGCCATAGGAAGTATTATATCTGGCCTATTTGTGGCCACAACAATACTACCAACCCCACCCCAAACAATAACAATGGGCCCAATTACAAAACTAGCCGCCACAATTATCACGCTAGTAGGCCTGCTATGTGCTATAGATATCACCA